>NW_027192605.1:13229-66412 GCF_042370625.1 Thermothelomyces heterothallicus | reverse complement strand
GGAGGCGGTCGGAGACGCCGACGGCGGGCCGTTCCGCCGCGTGTTGGGGGTCGACGCCTTCGAAGCGGTCCTCATGCCCGTGGTGGACGAGCAAGGGAGGGCGGGGCTGGAAGCTGTGCAGGAGAGGGACGGACGGAGAGGGGAAGCCGGCGGTTAAGGTCACGGCCATGCCCGGGAGGCATGTCCCGCCCGGGACGCTGGCCAGGGTGAACGAGCTGCTCGGGGCGGTGCCGCCGACGAACGGGTGGTTGGTCGAGTTGGGGTGGACGAAAACGACGGCGGCGGCGGCGGTGGCGGTGGAAGGAACGCCGAGGCAGGGGGAGGAAGGATTCGAGACGGGGTACCGGATCTACATCTCGGGAGACACGCTCATGGTGGACGAGCGCAAGGAGATCCCGAAGCGGCTGCAAGGGGACTAGATCGATCTCATGCTTGACCACCTCGGCGGCACCACGATCCCCGGGCCCGAGATGCCGCTGATCAGGGTCACGACGGATGGCAAGCATCGGGTGCAGCTCATGAGGCTCGTCGACCCGTACGTCACGATCCCCGTCCACTTCGATGACTACGACGTCTTTTGCTCGCCGCTAGATGACGTCAAGAAGGAGATAGAGGCCGCCGGGTTAGCGGGTCAGGTCGTGTACCTGGACAGGGGCGACGATTTCAGGTTCACACTATAGTCGTGACACCTACTACCTATTCATCTTCATGATACTGAATCATTCACCGAAGCAGTCGATCACATGTCTTGCGTGACTTTCACCACGCTGGGCAGCTCGGAGAGGTGATGACGACTCGGCATTGTTGGATTGTTGTGGGATCTAACGAGGAACGCTAATGAAGCGGAACCGACGCCTGATCCCCTTTAGAAAGAAGAGCGAACCCCTCCTGGAGCTCCAGATGCCCCCACCATTGCCCACGCCCGCGCGTCAGAGAACTTCACCGCTTCCATGTACTACCAACTGCTCACATTTAGCGCCCGGGATGGCGCGTGGGATACTGCATTGGATGCTGCATGGGAAGTTGGCGCTTGTAACCGTCTTTGATGCCCCACGCGTTCTGGTTGTCGCGGCGAAAATCGACTTCCTTGTAATTCTGGATGACAGCACAGCAGGGCAAGCACCCAGTAATGAGGGCGTCGCAACAGCAGTTGCCCTCTATCCCGTACATGAGGCGAATTTGCCTTCTCTGGATGCATGTAGTGCTGCAAAGACACGCACCGTCAGCTGTCGACTTCTGGTGTGGGAAATGGAGAGGAAGAAAAGGGGGGTGGGTAGTAAATTACACGCCAGTCAGCCCAAACAGGCTGAGAAAGCAAGACAGGCCACCAAAACTGCCGCAAGCGCTGGGGTGTTCGGAGGGGTCCTCGAGGATATTTTGGGTCTTATTGATCACTAGATAGCGTCAGTTCAGTGCAGAAGGCGTATCGGTTTGGGCGGTCACCCAACGCACAAACGCAAGGCACGAAGCAGCCTAGCATGCAAGTGCCACAGTCGCCGCAGCAGTGCATGAGGCCATTGTCATCCTGCCAGTCATTCTGCTTGAATCTAGTTCCCTGCTTGTTCGTCATATTTGGATTAATCGGTGGTATGGTCCGTGGAAGAGTCAAGAGAAAGCGTAATGCGATGAGGTCAAAGTCTTGTAAATCCGAAGACAAGAACGATAGGCAAGGTTCAGATGAAGAATGAGTGAGAGAGATGTGCCGAGATCTGGGGAAGTGGATCGACTGATTCTAATCATCTTTTTGTACCCCGTCGATTTCAACGTTATATCTCCCGATGGCCTGGCCGGGACACCGGGCGGCGGCGGCTCACGACGGCTGCAAGGGCGGCCCCTTACCCGCGGCCGCTTCAGATTGCGGTCCTAAACTGGAGGGCTACATTCTCGGGGCATCCTGCCCGAGTCTTGTCACAAGCGCCCAGGCTGACCGCTGTCCGGAAAGCCTTTAACGATTGCTGTAAGGAGGATGCCATATCCCATCTGCTCAGGTGTTGGAGGGGGTGCACGTCCATGTTGGGGTCGATGGGCCAAAAGCTGCAAGTGCTCTGTGCATTGTAAGGCACTTACACCGTCGATGAACAGGTAGAACAAAGAGAGAGGGAACAGAAGAAAACAAAAAGGTCACCAACTGGTTGAGACGTGCAATTGTACAATTCAAACTCGTCTTTTCGTTTCACAACACTTGTCCTGCCGGAACCGAGCGTGGCCAGGAGATGGTGGGTCAGCCAACTTCAATTGCTGAGCAGCGCGGCTGGCCTTTGCGGCAAGCCGTTTTGGTCAATATAAGTTGTCTTGAATTCGAACAGCGTGTGTGATTGGCTGGTTGCCGCTTCTACTCTGACCAGCCAAAAAACCGATATTGTGGGCAAAATTTGGGTCTGGTCAGATTACATCACGTGAAGCTTGCCTAAAGGATGACTTTGTGTTGGGATAGATGGATGGATCAAATCTTCGTATCTCTGTAATGGTTGATGATGGTAGATTCGTGGTGTTGATAGAAGAAGAAGGAAGAGAGGGCCGACCAGGCCTGCCTTCCAGGAAGATGTGGGTGGCTGCACCCTGGTGGGTCCGGGAGCGCGGCACCTCAAATGCTTGTTGGTAACAAGCTCCACCCTTTGGGGCCGGAGAGAACTATACCCTGGTTGGCCGAGGCCCGGGTCAGGACTATAACCCAGACAAGGACCGGATGGTCGTCGGCCCGCGCCTGTTTCATCCTGCCAATGACTCGCTGTCGTTAGCAACAGACTGACGAGTCACTCTTCTGTCGGCAAGGGATCACGCGGTCTTAATTATTGTAATTACGACAAAGCTCTTGGTCAACCCATGGGGTGTTAATTTTGCCGTTGCGCCAAGTCAACGGTGTCGCGACGGTCTTTATGGGTACGACTTGAACACCTGCTCTACTTGAATCGCGTATCAGAGACAAGCGATGAAGAGGATCAGGCAGGGAGAAACCTGGAAGGATCCGGGAAAACTGGCAGAGGGAAATTTGAACTGCCCCCAACCAGTTTTGGGGGTCAAGCGACTGAGATGGTAATTAGGGCAGGAACCATTAGCGACTTAACCATTAGCGACTTAATTATCAGGCTCTGCTTCAATCATACAATCATGACCCTTGCAACTTAAGCACTCGAATAGCAAGCCTGATTACTGGAGAGCATTGGTTCGAAAACCGACCATGCGATTGTCAAACGCCGGAAGCCAGATGCTGAACCTACTTAAAGGAAAATCATCAGAAGGCGAGCAGGTTGGCCCTATACTTATTAGGATATCTCACCATAATAAAGATGGGCTTGGGAAGGCATCTCAAGATCTTTCCATTTAATACTCTGAAAGTAATGACTGCATTGCATGCACATAAAGATGCTAACCATGGACAACGCTAAACTTGGCTATTCGCAAGATTAAGGCCCATTTGTAAGGTACTCTGGTACTAACCAATTGTAAGCTTGAAACTCGACACGTACATGTCTAGCCACAGTCGTGCAACGGTCCCCCTCCCCATTCCCGCCAGCTGCTACGGTCACTCAACAACGAGCTTGACCGGCGATACCCCTTGGTCTTCCTCCATGTTTCCTCTCGCGCGATTGATGGCCTCTTTGACCCCTTCGTGACCCTTCTCGGCGATGAAGCGCCGGAGGTCGATGGCCTCCTAGATTCCTTCCAGGCCCTTCCTGTTGACCACCAGGGGTTGGGGGGCAACCTTGTAGGCTCCCTTGGCCAGAACTTCGGACAGGTATCCCCCAAAGGTGGCATCAGTTGTTTCAAACCAACAGTCGAGGAACGGCTTGAAACTCCCGGGCTGCAGCTGCTTCACATCTAATTACGCCCTTCGGGACCTCACCCAAGTCATCGATATGACAGGACGATGCGAACTTGAGCTATTATCATGTGGGAGCAGCACTGTCAGCAGCTCTCATGCTGTAGTTAAGTGTTTAATTATACAGGGTACAGCAGGGCATCGCCTACCGTCTGCTTGGAGGCTGCGGCAACCTTCCACGCGGCGACATTGCCCTCCTTCAACCCTGCCGCCATGAAGACACCTGCACATTCGCCCTTATCGAGCTCCGCGGCGACTCTCTCGGTAACCTCCGGATCCTTGTAGTCAAAGACCTGCACGGCGCCAAGGCTCCTGACGCAGTCGAAATTTGCTCCTGGAACAGGTTGCAGTCGCATCGTAGCCCGCAGCCGTGACGAGCTGGATCGCATTGCTGCCGACGGCCGATGCCTCCCCAGATCAGAACCGACTTCCCGTTCTTGGGCAAGCCCAGCTTGGGTCAGTCGAGGTGAAGGTAGTCCTCCCCGAAGAGGAACATAGCGCTGGTCGCGATGCAGAGGCCGGGGACGACAGGCTCGTGGTACGTCATGTCTCCCGGGATCGTGGCCATCAGCTTGTCCTCTAGGGTCACGTAGTCCTGAAAGCCCCTGTTGGCGCCGAAGCCGAAGACGCGGTCGCCGACGCGGAACCGGGAGGCGGCGGCAGAGCCCGGCGCCACAACCTCGACGGTACCGGCAACGTCGCAGCCCAGAATGACGGGGTAGCCGGGCCCCAGGTTCCTGTCCTGGAGCATGTAGTCAGTCACAGGGATTGATGGCCCAGGCGTGCACCTTGACCAGCACCTTGTGGTCACCGAGCTCGTCGTGGGTAATTAGGGGGCGGAGCGGAGCGGATCGCCCCTGGGACGCCAGATGCATCCTGCCAGACGGCGCGGTTGCCGGCGGCAGCCATCATCCATTGACCGATCGACTTGGAGTGGCGAGCGGGCTGGCAGCAATAATTATTAGGTGCTTGTGGGTGGCGAGCGACACCTTAATTAAATATTATTAACTAACGATTTGTGGTTTACTAAATTAATTAGAAATGGATGAGGCTGCACCACAAGAACAACGGGGAAATAATTAATCTACAAAGTGTCGTTCAAAACCAAGATACCGAGAGAAAATAATTAATGCCTGTGATTCTACTTCATCCAATTCGACATTAAAGGAATTGAGACTTGGGCTTATAATTTTCCATCGGGGAAAATCGAGCCCGGGCCAGCCCAACGGACAGAGTTAACATGCCATCCCCCGTCCAGAGGTAGGTTCTTCGATCCTTCTCTGAGGTGTTTGCGGACCTCTGCCAGTGATGTGCAATGGAGATATATCTATTTGAGATAGAAATGATTAATAATCGAGGGAATCTAGTAGCAGAGAGCATCTAATTATTCTGCTTGCAAGAGCTTAGTTATTCCCACCGTGGTAAATTGCTCTTTCTACAAGGGCAGGCGTAGCCAGGTCCGCGCGGCAAGATGTAATTAATTACCCCCACCTCTTGATCTCGTTCATTAAGATCAGACAAAAGTAAGAAGGGAAAACAAAGGACAAAGCAAAAAAAAAAAAAAAACGGAAAAATCTAGTATGCCAAACCTGGCTGCACCGGTTCCTTCGCCCCCTGCCCCTTTTCCCCGTCGTGATCGTGATGATGGCCTTTCTCCCCTCGGACGCTGTTCTTGCGACGGCGATTCCGCAGGACCGCCGCGGCAAACGCGCCAACCACGCTCAGCAAGGTCAGGATGAGAGCGTACAGGCCGATCAAGAAGGCCAAGATCTCGGACGTCTCGTGGAGCGGCGGCCGGGCAAAGTCGAGCGGCATGTTGTTCCTCTCGCCCTGCCGCGTGACGGTCAGCTCGGCGCAGACGACCGTGACGACGAGCAGGACGGCCAGCAGGACGGCCCAGGGGACGGTCCACAGGCTGAAGCGCGCCGGCGCCGTGGTCCGGCTCCGGTACCGGTGCTCCACCGAGCGCGTCTCGCTGTGGTGCAGGCAAGCGAGGATCTCTTGCGCGTGGCGCCCTCGCGCCTTGTGCGAGTACCCCGGCGCCGAGCGCGGGTCGGCGGCGGCGACGTCGGAGCGCGGGCCGTCCTCGACCGACCTCTTCTTGTCCCCCTTCCGCCGCCGCCACCAGGGGCGCAGACCGACCGCGGTCGGGCCGAGCAGGCTGACGGTCAGGATGAACAGCCCCAGCGCCGTGGTGACGACCGCGACGAGGCACACGCCGACCGTCCAGATGCGCAGGAAGGTGGTGAACCCGGGGTCGGCAAAGGGCTTCTTGGGCGCGAAGACAAAGTAGACGGTCGGCACGTTGTCGCAGGTCCCTCCGGGCTTGTTTCCGTTGTGCAACAGGGGCCAGTTGAGGGCGGCGGTGCCGAACATGAAGGCGGACCAGATCAGGAGGCCGAGGGCCGCCGTGAGTTGGTCCTTGTAGCTCGTCGTCAGGAGGAAGTGCCGCAGCGAGTGTTTTGGCGCCCGCGCGCGCCGCCTGATGCGCAGCTCTTCGGAGGCGATGAGCGCAACCTCCTGCTCCGTCGCCCGGGCCTCGGCCACGGACTGCTGCGAGTGGACCAGTGCGGCGACGTAGAGGTCCCGGAGCTTGTCGATATCAGCGCGGGTTGGGGCGGTCGCGATCTCCTGGATCAGTTCCCTGTTGTAGACCGTGGTCACGGCTCCTCCGTCGATCTGGACATCCTCGCTGCTTCGGCCGTCTTGGACCTCGATCTGCTCGTGCCAGTGCGAGACGAAGTGGTGGATCGCGCGGCCGAGAGCCGCTTGGGCATTGTCGTGTTCCGCCAACGCCTCCTCTTCGGCCGCGTGGAGGGCAAATGCCTTGAGAACGTCGGCGTAAGCACGAGCTCGCTCCACGTCGAGTCGCGTCACTGCGGCCCGTCGGCATCGCTGCAGTCGTTCCAAGTACTCCGCGTCCCGTTTCGGGCGGTCTTTGCTGTCGACGACCAGAGCTTGCCGGAACAGAACGGTGAAGACGGAGTAGACCGGGTACCACAGCACCAGGTGGATCAGAACGGCGTAGTCTATGATGATGAGGTTGGAGTCGACGGAGTTCGAGAACATGGCGGTGAAGAGGGACAGCGCGAGGATGCCCCACGCGCCGTGCCAGAGGCGGAATTGCTTGTCGACGCCAAACAGCACGGCGACGATGGCGGCGGCATACAAGAGGTAGAATCCGATTCGGATTCCGGCGCCGATGAGCATCTGGTCGCCAAAGATGTGGCACGGCATGTACGACGTCACCGCGCTCATCTCGCCGGTACCGACGAAACCGGTGCTGGTGACACCCAAGAAGTAACCCATCGCTCGCGAAGGTTTCTTCCGCGATCCTTTGTCAAAGAACTGCGCCCTCCTCGACTGTTTCGGTTGCGGTGAAATTACAGAGTAATAACGGTGTTGCAATTTGTTCGCTTCGAAGTCGAAACGCGCAGAGACCGAGGACTGCACGGCCGCAATGACGGGTTTAACAACTCAGGGGATGCATGCTCTCGTCTGTTCAATGATCAGTTATGCGCACAGAAAGAACGAGAAGCAGCAAAGACCACGACGAGCGAGACCAGACTGGTGATTTGAGAAATGCATGACGACTCTGCCCCAGGCCGCAATGGAAGTACCTGCATGCGGGGACCCTGCATTCTAGCCTCCAACCACATGAACGATCAACTGAGGATTTTTGCCAGCTTTGCAGTGTGACATGACTAGCATCTGCAGCCCAATGCGACACCCAACGCAAAATCCCTGGTGAAGATGCTCAATGGCGAAGCCGAAAGAAGACCGCGAGTGATGCAACTTGCATGCCTCACAACCCTGATTGGGCACCTACACGCAAAAGACTCGTTCGTGGCTTGGCGCGACTCTTGCCCGATCGGCCAAGTGCCCAATCATACGGAATCCGAGATCGTCTTAGCATGGCGGACAACTCACCGCTCGCCGAGGGACAACTCAGAATTGACGATTGATGGGGCTGGCAGCCGAGCAGCGGGGTTGGTTGGGCCCTTGCTGCCAGGCACACTTTCCACGCACACTAGTGCCAGCCCATCAAAGACCGCCACGGGCGACTCAAAGGCATGATCACTTGCATATTCTCACAAAGATCCACCGGCCGGGAGCCCCAAGTAAGTAACCTTACGAGCTCAACCTTCTCCGTTTGCGTTCTCCAAGGCACCAGTAACCATCTCGACTTCGCAGCCAAAAAAAAAAGAAGAGAAACAAAGGAGGAAAAAAAAAACAACGAAAAGAAAAGAGAAAAAAGAGAAAAAATAATGTGGAGGAGCGCAGCTGTCATTGTAGGGCTCGTTGGTATCGTCTCAGCCGAGACCTACGAGTTCTTTAGATGGAACACACCAGGCGCAAATCTAGCAGCGAACAATATCTACCGCCGTCAGTCATCGCCGCCCGGCTATAGCCCTGAGTTTGGGAGTTGCGGAACTGGACGGGTGAGTATTTGACGGTGCCTGAAAGAATCCGAGGAAACGACTCAGTTCTGTGCTAACCCTAGGCAGACCTGCGAGGACGCCTGTGGTCCGAATTGGGAGTCCTGCCAGGCTTCGACCAGCCTCTCGTTGTTTTGCTACAACCGGGTCGACCTGAACCAAACTTGTTGCGAGAATGGGTCTGGACGTGCGTTGTTCCGAAACACCACCACCAATGGCTGTTGCTGTTTCTCGGAGCTGACTTGAGCCCGCAGGCGCCTGTGACAGTGGCTACTACTGCGCCTGGGAGCAATTTGAAGGCAGAGTGTGGTGTTGTGAGGATGTAAGCCGAGATAATACATACACATCCTTGTCCCCGATGCTTCCTCCTGCTAATTATGGCGTAGGGCCAAAGTCTCGAGGAATGCGGCGTTCCTCACGCGACCACGGCGACGAGCTCTCCGACGCGCGCAAGCAGCACGTCATCCCCAACATCAAGCTCCTCCTCCTCTGGCTCTGCCACACACAAGGGATCCAGTAAGACGGTTACTGGTGGGGAGACACTCTCCACGACGACTGCGTCACAATGCCTCGCATCCACGGTGACCTCCTGGGCGACGACAACCGTGATATCCACCGTCGGCATCGCCACACCCACCGTGACAGTGACAGTGACAATGCCGGGCCCGGGATGTCCTCCCTCAACGTCCTTATCAAGCAGCTCCCCGCCGAGCAGCACGTCGTGGCCAGGCATGGTGACGGAGCCTCCCTTCCCAACTTCAACAGCTTACACGCCACCCGTATGTTTGCACATACCCATTGATCGCCAGGCTCATCCATCAGTATATCGTGCTGACTACCTGATAGATCTATTACAATTCCACAACGCCCGGTTTCATTGTGACCGCCGGATCTGGACGCTTAGTCGTCAGCTCGTTGGGTCTTGTTGTGCTTCTGCTGCAGCTTCTTTGGATTTGAAAAGTACACCGGTCAAAACTCAGTATTGATTAAGGCGGGGATGTCTCTTGAGTTTTTCTGATTTGCTTTCTCATGCAAGTTTGTAGCAATTGTCGGATACCCTATTAAAGATGGTTATTTGTTTCATGGTTCTGCTGCCATAATAGGAGGACGCCGACCGGTGATTCCGATAATTATCAAGATTTATTTGGAAGAAATGAGGAACACATGTTATCCAAAACAAATGTCGCGAGACAGCATGTTAGGGAGAATGACACAATGACTTTAGATGGCTACAACATTAAAGTTGCCTTCTTCACTTTCCCCTTGATTAGTCTGGGCGGTCATATACCACCATGCAGGGGCGAATGGAGGGTTGGGGTTCTACTGTTGTGAGTACTGATCTTTTTCCTTGGACTAATTAGTTAATTACGGAGTCGTCGAATCGCCTTGCAACAACAGCAACAAGCTCAATTCGACACCCAACACAACTGACCCAGCGCATTGTATAATTATCGTTAGTGCACCGGAAGAGAGGTGCGACGACAACCAAGCTGGAGTCCGCAGAACATCACCGTACGCACCATGGCCGCCGACGGAAGCGGCACATCGCGCGCGTTCCTATCTTATCATGAGCCGAGCAGTAATTTTGCAGAACCCTTCAGTCCCGGAAATTCGTCAATTCTAATCAAGTGTATGACAATAGTAATCGAAATTCTTACCCTCATATCCTTCTTTCTGTTCCTCGCCGTTGCAGAATGGCTGGCCGATAAGGTCGTCCGCGCCTCGCTGATTGGCCACATCATCGTCGGCCTCATCTACGGCGTGCCCATCGCCAACATCTTGGCCCTCCCATGGCAAGAGACTTTTCTCGCATTGGGTTACTTAGGCCTGATCCTGATCATCTTTGAAGGTATGCGCTTGCGTGGTGTATGCGCTTGCGTGGTCGCTTGGCCTCCTTATAGCCGCATAGCCGCCCACCTCCTCTTCCTCTTTCTCCTGCTGCTGCTAACCATCAGCAGGGGGGCTCACCATCCGTCTCGACCTGCTTCGCCAGAACCTCCTCCTCAGCCTTGTCGCAGCCCTGGTCGGCGTGCTCACCCCCATCGCCTTGTCGTTTGCGTTCTTCTACGCTGGCTTGCATCACGGTACAGCACCCACCGAACCAACCACCAGTTTCCAACTTCCAAAGCTAATTAGCACAACCATCCCGCTCTTCAAGCCGCTCTGGAGGCCTTCATAGTCGGGACATCCCTCTGCTCCACCTCCCTCGGCACCACCTTTGTCGTCCTGTCGAGCGCCTCCAGAACCCAGTCCGAGGGCAAGGGCAGCAACCAAGGCGGCGACCACGCCGCCCCGGCGCCGGTCGACTTCTCTCAGACCCGCGTCGGCACCGTCCTCGTCAGCGCCGCAGTCCTCGACGACGTGTGCGGCCTGGTGCTGGTCAGCGTCATTCGCAACCTCCGCGGGATAGCCGCCGCCGGCGGTGGCGATGGCGGTGGCGGTGGCGGCTCGGAAGCGCCGACGACCACCACCAGCAGCCTGGGCTGGGTCATCGGCCGCCCCGTGCTCGCGAGCGCGCTGATGGCGCTCCTGACGCCCGCCGTGGCTCGCTTCGCCGCCGGCCCGCTGTACCGGCGCTTCTTCGCTCCTCGTGTCTCCGCCGGAGCCGCGCGGGTGGTCAATTTCCTCCTCATGGCCGTCGTTTTGTGCGCATTTGTTGCGATCGCCGCCTATGCGGGCGCGTCAGTGCTGTTTGGCGCGTTTCTGGCCGGCGCCTTCGTGAGTAGCCTGCCTGGGGGCGGGAGGGCTGAGCAGATAGGGGGAGCGGGCGAACCTCGTGGGTTCGCAGACTCCTTCGAACACTACTTGGGCCCGCTGCAAAGATACGTCCTCCAACCCTTGTTTTTCGCCTCGATCGGTTTCGCCATCCCGTTCGCGGAGTTGTGGACGGGCGAGATCATCTGGAAGGGTGTCGTTTACACCTTACTCATGGTGTCTGGGAAGCTTCTTGTTGGTATAGTGGTGCCGATTTGGGACTTCATCTTCCACAGGATCAGGAAGAGATCGTCGGAGAAGAGGCCCGATAGTGTTGGGGTTGGCTCAAGCTGGGCGCCCGCCACGCTGCTCGGTGCTGCCATGGTGGCACGCGGTGAGATTGGTCTACTGATCATCCAAATCGGCCTTAATGAAACGCCATTTTTGACTCCAAAGGCCTTCGTCATTGGCGTCTGGGCCATCGTTCTCAATACTATCATCGGCCCTGTGCTGGTGGGCATCTTGCTCAAGCGGGTCGGCACAAGCATCGCCGAAAACCCTCGTTGGGGCGTCCAAGCAGAACACGGGTCTGATATTGAGGTCGAAGCGGAGGCCGAACCGACGGGAGACTCAACCAGGACGAGTAACGAGGCCAGCCTTGGCACGATGCCACTTTGTTCTTGGGTCGGGCAGCCGATCTCCGGGGATAATATCGGAGGCCGAGTCACGCGGTCATCTGCGGTTCCTACTGTTGCAAGACCTGCCTTGCCACCGGGAAGGGACTCGACACTAAAACTAGATGCCGGTCTGGAGTCTGGTACCCCAACGAATCAAGCGGGATAGTGAGTCCCAAATTCTCGGTATAGTGGTATCTGACTGGTGCACATGTTACTTCACCCTGCACTTTACGTTTCCAGTTAGGGCGAGAAGTATGCTCACCATGATCCGGGCATGCCAAGGGAGGCATGCCACAACGTTGGTAACAGACACGCAGCCGGAGATTTTGGACGGAAGATGTTCGCGCTCGGGTCGACACAGGAGCTAATTATGTGACTGAGCACAATATCGAGACGGGAACAATGCTACCATTGTCGACCAATGGGGGGAGGTGCAGGAAAGGGTGAGATCTGGTTTGGGGTTGGCGGCTGAATTTGGCGTTATCGTTCTGGAAAGCGCTCCGAAAACCGAAGGATGGCAACTTCGCCCGTGTCCAGGGGTCACCGAGTGTAACCGTCCCCCACCCACAACCGCGGTCCTTCCGTTCCCCAGACTGCCAATACATATTACGCCGAGCCTCACCAAGTCCTGAGCACACGGCTCGCCCCACTAGCTATATCAAGTTTGATATGACAATGCCCAGAAGAACGCTATAAGTCCTCCCGTCTTGGTGAAGGACCCAGTACGCAACGATGCACAAGGATCATCTTCAACGACGAGGGGATAGGCTGCGGCCGGCGTATAACTGCGGTCGCAACCTCGGCTCTTGGCCCTGCTGGCCCCCAACCCCCAACCCACCCAAAAAAAGATTTGCCAGGAGATCTAGCCGACAACGAGACCAGTGCCGGTCTGTCCATTCGTTGAGCCGTCGACAACCATGCGGTATTCCGTGCCTGCAGCCCTGCTGAGCTTGGTCATCCCCTTGGTGCACGCCGCCCCTGCAGTCATTCTCGAGGAAACGAAGGGAATACCGCCCGGATGGGTGTTTCTGAGAAATGCTAGCGCCTCGGACCGGATGACGCTTTTCGTGGCCCTGAAAGAGCCGGGAATCGAGGAACTAAAGGCCAAATTCAGCCAGCGCCGGGATGTGGACCATCCGTCATTTGGCCAGCATTTGAGCCGAGACGAGGTGGCCCAGTATCGCCAGCCCGGGGAGCAGTCGAGTCGCGCGGTCCTCGGCTGGCTGAGATCCGAAGGAATCCGGAACATGCACAACCAGGGCAGTCTCATCAGCTTCGAGGCATCGGCCCAAACGGTCAAGACTCTGTTCCACGCCGAGCTAGGGTACTACGCATACGAGGAGAGCAACGCGGCGCCGGTGCTGCGGGCGCAGTCCTACACAATCCCAGCGTGGCTGCGCGACTACATCGATTTTGTCCACCCCATCAGCAGCTTCATGCCCCCGCGGCCTCGCCCACGTCCGCACCCGAAGCCAACCAAGAAGCCCTTTTCGATGATCACGTCGACGACGACGACCACCACCAGCAGGAGCACCACCTCCGCCATCTCGAGCAGCAGCAGCAGCAGCAGCAGCAGCATCACCCTGGCGCCCAAGCCCACGCCCGACATCCCGGACAACATGATCAACCCTTTTCCCGACCTGCCCTGTCTGGCGGCGACGGTGCCCGACTGCATCAAGAAGCTCTACAACATCAGCTACTCCCCGTCCCCGCCCGGGAGTCCGAGCCCGGTGCGCTTCGGCGTGGCCGGGTTCCTGGAGCAATGGGTGCTCCACTCGGACGTGGACCTCTTCCTCGACACGCTGGCGCCGACGCTGCCGCGGAGGACGAATGATGATGATAAGAACAGTCACAACTTCACCGTCGAGCTCGTCAACGACGGCACCAACCCGCAGGACTCGCCGCGCAACGCCGGGCTCGAGGCGTCGCTCGACGTCGAGTACGCCATGGCGCTCGGCTACCCGGCCAACGTGGTCTTCTACAGCACGGGCGGGCGGGGCGCGATGCTGGACGCGGGCACGGGCCTGGCGCTGCCCGCGTCGCAGAGCGACAACGAGCCGTTCCTGGAGCTCCTGCAGGCGCTGCTGGCCAAGCCGGACGGGGAGCTGCCGCACGTGCTGAGCATCAGCTACGCGGACGACGAGGTGGGGGTGCCGCGGGCGTACGCGCGGCGGGTGTGCGACCAGTTCGCGGCGCTGGCCGCGCGCGGGACCACCGTGCTGGCGGCCACGGGCGACGGCGGGGCGGCGGGCACGGGGCGGACGCAGTGCGTGGACCGCGAGACGGGGGCGCGCCGGTTCGTCGCCACCTTCCCGGCCGGCTGCCCGTACGTGACGGCCGTCGGGGCGGTCAGCAACGTGGGGCCGCCCGTGGCCGGGGCCGCCTACAGCTCCGGCGGCTTCAGCGACTTCTTCGGGCGGCCGGCCTGGCAGGACGAGGCGGTCGAGCCGTACCTCGCCGCGCTGGTCCGCGGCAACGACACGAGGATCGGCCTGTTCAACCACGGCGGCCGGGCCGTGCCGGACATCAGCGCCGTCGGGTCGGCGTTCCAGATCGTCCTGGGGGGCGACAACAGCCAGGTGCTGGGCACGAGCGCGAGCACGCCCGTGGTGGCGGCCATGGTGGCCCTGATCAACGATGCCCGGATGCGGGCCGGCAAGCCAAGCCTCGGGTGGCTGAACTCGCTGCTGTACTCGGCAAAGGTCAGGAACGTGCTCCGGGATGTCACAGTAGGCGAGAGCGTGGGCTGCAGGTTCCCTGACGGGGCCAGGTCGGTCGGATGGTCCGCGGTCAGGGGTTACGATTTGGTCACCGGACTCGGAGTGGTGGATGACTTTAACGACTTTTTGGAGGCATTGCTGTAACCAGCCATGAAACAATTCACGGCCGCAAAGCGCTGCAGTGAAGAGAGAGAGAGAGGAGGGGGGGGGGAGGGTGGTCGTGTGCTATTATTTTGTCCTGCCATGGGTGACCGCCGTTGATGACTGATGCTGCTTCTAAATTTCTATTACAAACTTGTCTCTCAACTCCTCTCCGCCGCAGCTCCCCTCGCTTCTCTTCTTTCCTGAATCTTCGTCTTCAATAGCCGCATCCTCAGTACTCCCTCTAGCGTCATGGCGGGCCAAGTAATTCATTTCGCCATGTGTAAGCTTCAAGAAGGCATCAAAATCTCCAGCCCTGGTCCTGGCGTCATCAAACAAACCAACGGCCTCCAGATCACCCACCCATTGCCTCTCGCACAACAATATGGTCTTGAGCTCGTACCGTGGCTCCCAGTTCAGAATGTCCTGCGGCGTGTGGCCGGTGTAACAGCGGCTGAGGGGGCACGGCTTGTCAGGCTGGTCCGGGTCGTCCATCATGTAATAGATGTCCACGAACCTGACGATGTGGTACCGCTCGAGGAAAGGGACATCGACGACATCGTGGAACAGCCAGGCCCTGACTTGGCGGACGAGGTCCCGGAACGGCGCCCGACGGTGCGGGGGCACCCATTCACTGCTGTTTTGGTGGAAAATACCTTCCCTGAAAAAAGGGTGGTGCTCGAGTTGGGTCAGCGAGATGTCGCGCAGCTCAAAGTCCCAGGCCCGCTGCAAGGCGGGGGGCCTCATCGGCGCCCAGTCGGGCCGCGGACCACCGGGTTCGGCGCCCGGGTCCGGGCCGAACGTGATGAATGACAGGGTGCGCAGCGAGGGCATGGCCTGCAGCGAGGAGAATACGAGGGTCTCTGGGGCGTTGTTGGGGTTGGCGGTGGCGTCGGAGACGAGCAGGCCGACGTGTTGGATGAGGGCCTTGTTGAAGCCGATGAAGGGGTCGCCGGCCATGGCCAGGATCTCGCGGTGGCGCGGGGTCTGGTCGGGGCCGTCGGTGGCGGACCACGGGGTGAATGTGGCGAAGATGTCCGTCTCGTAGCTGACGAAGGGCACATGGCAGCGGATGTTGAAGGATCTCACGTAGTCGGATATGCCTTCCCGGCTCAGCTAGGGCCGGCCGAGCTCCCGCCAGACGTTGATGTAGCGAGGGATGCGGGCGTAGTGCCCGATCCAGACGGCGCGCGACTCGGAGCAGGCGTGCAGCGGCGCGAAGATGGCCGAGCCGCGGGGCAGCACGACAATGTAGCGGTAGCGCCAGTCGCGGTGGTGGGCGTGGGCGTGGTCCGGCATAGGGGGGTCCGGCGGCCCGCTCCAGTGCTTTGAGTCGAGGCATTCTATACAGGGCGCCTGGGCGATGACACGCGTCGGGCGCGGCACGAGCTCCCACACCATCAGCCGCAGCTCGGGAGGGAGCAGGGGAAAGCAATGGAAACGTGCCCACTCGTCGCCCATTGGTTCGAGGGTAGTGAATGATCGGATGCTTTCTGCTAGCGCTGTTGTCTCGCTGCTGACTCGGTGATGATGACGACGACGACGATGATGATGCTGGTTGGTGAGGAGGGGAGAGAGAAAGCGCGAGAGGGTGGGACGGAGAGAGAGGAGGTGGATTAGAGAGATCTAATAGTTCTTCGCCTCCCCGAGGGTTGAGCACCACTAGGCAAGACCTGGTAGTATTGTTCCTCGAGGAAAGCGCGAGGATTGGGGTCTAATGTTTGAGGAAGGAACGGTTCGTTCGTTCTGTTTCCAGTGGGGGATTAATATGAACGAGGCAGGAACGGTGCCAAGTTAGCAGAGTCTAACCAGGTGCTATTCTTGCCCTCTCACGCTAAGTTTAAATATTTTAGGTGATACTTCGGCAGTATAATAATTATCGCAGCCAACCCCCATGGTAGTCTTTCAAACCATAAATATCTATGAAGTGTACAACACGTAATTACGTATAATTATGTAATATTAGTTACACTAAGCACACGTCTCTTGACGTGTTTTTACCTGCACAATGGTCAAAATTGGATGTTTGTGGTTTTGTTTCCATAAAGAATGCCAATTATCCATTTAAAACGGCTATTTACTAATTAATGAGCAACGCAGAGACGAATAAATTAGTACGCGACTACAAATCACTGTACCGGCACCATCAGGCGGTCGACGTCGGGGCCCCATCCGCCATTGATGCCCTCGATAACTATGGTGTTGTCGGAGCCCTTCTTGAGCTGAGCATGCAAGGTGCTGGAGGCGGGATCGCCACGGGCAGGGAGGAAGGCGATCTTCCTGCCGGCGTCGCCGTTGACGCGGACGTTGGCGTAGCGCGGACTGCTGTCGCCGTTGAGGAACTTGATGCGGATGGTGGTCAGGCCGTCGATGTCGCTGCGGATGCCGGTGAAGGTGACGCTGCCGTTGTCCGGGCCGCCGATGTAGCCGGCGGCGACCTTGCCGGAGCAGCCGGAGCAGTCGATGTTGCGCGCCTTGCCGCCGTACGTGGCCGCCTCGGCCTCGTAGCTCGTCTCGGCCGGCGGGCTCTGCCACGAGGCGAAGTTGGACGTCGGCACCCAGCTGACAAAGTTCTTCATGCTGACGCTGGTGCCGCTGATGCTCAGGGGCAGCCACACGTACGTGCTCGCCATCAGATTGTCCTTGACCCACCTGTCGCCCATGTAGATGGCGCTGCTCTCGCTCGTCTTGAGGATGTAAGTCGTTTGTGAGTTGTACGTCTAAAACAGGTCCCTAGCGCGTCAGCCTCCAAGCTTCGCGTGGTAGGGGGGAGAAAAGAACAAGAACGGAATGATGCGGGAAACTTGAAGCATGAGCAGCCGAGGGCTGAACTGACATTGGTTCCCTGGTCGGCAAACTTCTTCCACTCGGACCAACCGGATCCGAGGCTCTTGGATGTCGTGTACTGGTTGTCGTTGGGGTCCCATCCGGTCATCATGGAGGCGAACAAGAAGTACGTGTCGCCCAGCTTGACCATGGCCGGCGCCTCGACCCGGTTCCCCCCCTCGAGTCTCCAGGAAAAGACGTCAGTCGTGGGAGTCAGATAGTCATCCGAAAGCGCGACAATGCGGAGGCCGTAGTTTCTCTGGCGTGCTTGTTTAGTGCTGGGTTATCCTAACATCCTGGTGAAAGCCTCTCGGGTGACGCACATCTTCGGTCAGCAAGTAGGCCTTGCCGTCGTCGTCCTTGAAAAGCCCCATATCCCGGCTCTCCCTCCCGAGTCTGCGGCGTTCTAGGGTCAATCGCGATCCGGAGCATGTCTCTTAACCCGGTCAAAGTTGAAGTTCGCAGCAAAATGGTTCACTCACGGTTGAAAGCTCCTGATGTATTCGTACTTGCCGCACACCGAGTCGCCCGTTGCGACGGCAACCCTCGCCTCGCCGTAGTTGCTGCTGTCCATGTGCATCCAGAGCACGTACTTGCCCGTCTTGTCGTTGTAGATGACCTTGGGCCGCTCCACGACGCGGTTGGGCCCCAGATCACCGGAGTCCGTACGGGAGAGAAGGGCGCCGACATAGGTCCACTGGACAAGGTCCGTCGACGAATAGCAGTTGACGTTGGTGAACGAGTGGCCGCCACTCTTGTCCTCGCCGATCATGTAGTACGTCCCGTTGACCTCGATGAAACCTGCACCATGGGCCTGCAGGTGCTCGCCGTCCGGCTGCTCACAAGAACAAGAGAAGGCGTGAAGTGGTCTTGTTAGCGATCCCAAGGCACGCCTCGACTCATTCTAAGGGGGCCAGAACTCACCGTGGTCCATGTTCCTCCGGGCACGACCTGCAGCGAAGCCGAGACAACGCTGGAGAGCGCCGCCGTGAGCGTGGCCGACGAAATGCGCATCTTGATGCTTTGCTCAGCAGCTGCCAGAGGCGACACTGGAACGGTTGCGTAATTAGCTCCCCGCGAGAGCCAGACAAACTATGCCCACGAATGCAACGTTCAGGGAACCGAATCCCGTCGTCCGTGCCCTTTATACCTACCCTACAGACATACCCCGGAAAAATAATTATATATTCGTCGCCATAGTGGATATACAATCCGGACATCGTACGTGTTACCTAGCCCTGTGCGTGAGGGATCACGCCAGGGATTGGTGGAGTAATTGATTGGGTATCTTCCTCGAAACTCTTTCCGGGTGCTCTACGGAGTAATTACTGGCTCCCAAAATAATTTAGTTGCAACGCCCGCGTGTCCTGCAACCACGCGCGACCCGGTTCGGGACAGCGGTCGAGACAGCGTATCCGCCAAAAGGGGCATGTAGCCCCGTACCAGGTTCTACCCCCACCTGACATTTATCCGGATATATGGTCTGATATGGTAATTATAACAAGCACGAACCCGCCTGCTTATAAGTACGTCTATATAGCATGGACACTTCTGAGATTTACCTTGGCTAGGTAATGACCTTAGATCTATATTTATCTCGTGTTTTTCTTATGTCTCCTATAGTCTACATACCTCTTTAAGTTAGACCTTATCTTGTCTTAAGACTTGTCTATAGAACCGCCTCTTCTCTGGAAAATTGTATCTTTTTCTTTGTCGTAAACAAGGGGAGCACGGGAAAGGGGCCGGGGGGGAGGGCGGTGACTGGCCGTCTAGATCTGCCGTAGCGACGGCCGGCGCTCTATCCGGAAGAGAATCCGCGCTATTAGGCGGCATCAGGCAGCTCGACTTCTTGCAGATTGCATGCTGGGCTGGCACCACTCGGAATCGCTCGCTGGGCGCAGGTTGAGCTGCCGGCCATCGAGTCACCGAGTCACAGACAATAATAGTAGGCTCACATCTGCATTGCATGGGTGGTCCATCTCACGAAGCAGCGCACCTTCAGTCCTGCCGCATTTACAGAAGAGCCTACGGGCTCTTGATCCAACGTTGATGCCATGTCTCATGGAGATTCCCAAAAATCCGGTAACCACGACTGGCTCGACACATACGCGCATACGTGGGACATGCATCGCCGGTTCACAGTCGTTATCAAAATTGATGTCCATCATTCTGACCTGGGTTTCGTGAGCCGATGTGCATGATATAGCGTTTTGGGTGGGTTGCCTGGCGGAATGGTCCGCTCTCCCGTCCAAGAAAGTTGTATGCGCCCGAAGAGGGAGGCTAGGCCGTCAAATCCGCAATGACTTCCTGCGCCGTCGCGTAAACCTCGCCCCAGCAATTTTGGATGATCTGCCCAGCCACGTTGCCGCCCAGTGATGGAAACTCGTCTCGGGAATACCTAGTATCCACTTCGTTGTCTTGTAGGTCAGGAAAGGGCCTCTCCCATGCAGTAATTTAGAGCCTGCAAACGGTAGGTTCTTTGTGCCTATCCTCTTCTTATACAGAACCACAGGGCCAGTAAACGTAGGTAGAGGACATCGATCTTTTGAACTATTTTGAATACTATAACCAGACCTCCATCACCTCCATTGTTTCGCCATGACAGTTCAATAACCATGCCGTATTCCCGTCGCGCTCACGATTGCGCTCTGCATTCGTCGCTCGAAAGAAGCCGCAACTCCGAAAGCCAACTGGCGGCCAGACCAAGAAAAATCATAATTACATACCGAATCAAGATTCCGTTCCCGCCAACCATCCAAGGATTGATTCTTCTGTTCGGATCATGTAATAATTAAGTAGCAACAGGAGACAAGGTCCAATTTCCCATCAACGATATTCTCCCGTTCCACGCATGGCAGAGAGCATCAGAGCCGCCTCCTGCTCCTTCCTGAGCTGCTCGTTTGGACACCATGGTGATGACGCCTCCGTCTCCCGCTGCTGTTCCCTCTTTGCATCCGACCCCGTGCCCGAATCCGTATCCGCAAGATTGTCAGTCGCGCCGCTGCAGCCGTCGCTCCCGTCATAGTTCCCGCCGTAGTCCCTCCGTTGTTGCTGCGGCGGCACGTCCGATCGAAACTTCTGGTGAGGATGATGAAGATGATGTGGTGGGTGATGGTGCAGCCAGACGGGCGGGTATCCCAACCATCCGGCCAACGGGTCGGAAAGGAAAAACGGGTTCCTCCCCGCGGATGCGCATGCGACTGGACTCCCCACGTTGGAGGAGATCGCCTGGCGCGGACCGGGCGAATCCACTTTCGGTTCGAGGGGAACAAGTTTCGTTGTGGGATACTGGTCCTGCTGGTGGGGCGGTAGATGGTGTGCTTGTTGTGGCTGCTGGGCCCCTCGTCCGCCTTTCTGCCAGTGCTCAACGTTGTGCTGTTGTTGGCTGTTGTCATTGTTGCCGTTTGATTGCCCCGGCCGATGCCTCTGGTCGGGGAGATTTGCTGCTAATAACGGCGGAAGACGCAGTTGCGACGACGGCGTCGCGGGGCGGGAGAGTAGAGTCTCGTGGTGAACTTGTGCGATGAGGCGGTCCGTCTCACGGAAGCCAGCATTGATAGCCATATCAATTGCCGATGCCGGGGGGCCCGCGGTGATGGGTTGCGGACGAGGAATATGGCTCGGGGTATTGTTAGGCTGGTATGGGGGCGTTGGCTTAGGTGTCGTTGGTGTCGGCGGCGGTAGCCGGCGGTGGTGAGGCACCGGCGAGGGCCGAAGGACGGCTTGGGAGCGAGGCAAAGATGATGCCACTGGCATTTGGGGTTCTGCTGTGTTGTTGAGTGTGACACGAGTCTCGACACCGCCTATTATGCGCCATGCAACGGCCTGCTTCCGTCTGCGACTTTTGACTGCCGCCGAGATGGAGCTGTTACCATTGTTGCCGCTCAGAGTATCCGAGGGCAGGGCCGTCGATACGGGCGATGATGCTGGGATTGCTGCTTGCGCCTCTGTCGTAGCAGTTGGATATGGCTCCGGGATGACACCGTGATCTGCCGGCACCCCTTGAACGTTAAGCACCGCAGGAGCCGACTTTCGAGGCCTCTTTCGTTTGGAATTGGCCGCGACCACATCCGAAGATGAAGCTACGGAATTCACCGGAACATCCCCGGTGATGCGTCGCAGGTCTTCCATGATTTTGCCAACAAGGTAGGCCCCATTCAGCTTATGGTCCCGAACCGACGCAGGGCGCTTCGCGTCGGGGTTGAGCTTCGGTTCCCTCGGAATCTTGGCCGCTTTCTTAGAAACTTCCTTCGGTGGGGTTGGCGGTTTATCCTCTTGATGTCCATTTATGGGGGCCTGTGCATCTGCATCTTGCTTTAGTTCTTCTCCGCTTTCCTCCTTCCGGTTGTTCGTCGGGTCATCGCTCTCCCTCTTCTTCCTCGTAATTTTCTCAGCTTTATCTTTCCGTTTGCTAGATTCGGCGCCACTTCGCCTGCGAGACAGTCTGGCGGTCTTAAGCTTCTCTTCCTCAGGAAGGGCGGCACCAGGCGGCAGCCACAATGCCGGCTTCCTGGCTCGGAGGTCGGTGACCCAGGCATCGCAGTCCCATTGTACCCAATAATCAATGATATCGGCCCAGACGCTATCGGGAGGTTTGGTGAAATTCACAAACACTACCTTCCCTCCCCGATCGTGGACCGCCTTGGCAAACTCCTTCACAAGAACTTTGAGTCCGTGGACACGCATGCTAGTCCCCAGTATCAAGAGCATGTCGGGGCCTAGCGAGAGGTCGTGCTGCACCAGGGGGCTGATGAGGTGGGCATGTGGGTGCTCTTCTCCGTAGAGGACGATGTCTGGCCGGAGCTTGCCAACTCCGAGGGCTCGCTTGCCCTTTTCTTCCCGGGCAGCAGTCGCCCCGGCGCAATGCGGACAGGTTGGTTGCCGACCGGCGAGGGTGTCTTCTAGTCGGTCGTCTTCTTCCCATGAAGCGGTGCGGGCGCACACGAAGCAGCGAAGTTCAGCCAGGGACCCGTGCAGGAACACACACTCAACTCCGCGGTTGGGCGCCGCTGGAGCTGTTTGCTGTGAAGCCGGCGGAGAGGCCTCGTCCTGCACATTGGCTGAGTCCGGCTGCGTCGTCCGTGATCGCTCCTGCTCCTCGTCCTTCTGGGACGCCCCCTGATTTGCCTCGGGAGCCCCATCGGCGCCCCTCCCTTGTCCTTTTGCCGCGCCGCTGTTCCGCCCGGCTCTGGTGGAGAAGCGGTATCGGCTCCCGGCGCCCAGAGATAACGAGGTACTAAGGCCGACACGTTCCTCCAGCTGATCGATGTTTTGGGTGTAGCATCTGACCAGCTTTCTGCTGTCTCGGAGGACGCTGACAAACCAGTGACTAATCGTGGGTTCGGCATTTCGCACTTTCTCGCGAAGCGTGGACACAAAGGTGTAAAAGACCGATGTTTTGATGGGGCACGACCAGATTTGGGCATCGAAAAGGTCGCGCCCTTTCATCGAAGGAAGCGACGTTCGAGAGGTGATGGACGTTTGCGACGAAAGGAGAGGGGTAGTTGCTGAAGACGGTTCCTCGCTCTGAGACCGGGAAGACTCGGTGCCTCGGTCGGACGAGCAGCTTGTCGTCTCCTGATAAGGATCGTACATGATAGGGGGTGGAGACGAGAGAGGCGAGGAGCTTCCGGGGAGCGTTTCGAGGAGATGGGCTCTTCGCGGGTGCGGGGTGCCAAGGACAAAGCTGGGAGGGGACGATGGGCAGGGCGCATTCTCCGTGTTGGGATGTTGAGCGTCCGCCAGACGGTTCGCCTTCGAGTCGGGAGAACTAGATACGGATTGTGGGAGGGAATTGTTTTCATCAGGGGCCTGCGCTCGTTCGGCCCCTCTCTCCGAGAGCGAATCCTCGTGCCTGGCGGGCTGCTGCTTTTCTTCGGACTCGGTGTTATCGGTGTTCTGATCCGTTCTGGTGTCATTCGACTTTTCTGTGGCACCGCGCAGCCCTGGGAACGGTAGTCCATGATCTCGGGATGCCCGGCGGCGCCCAAGCTCGGGGTCGTCTAACGTCTTCCGCTGTCGCTTCGCTGGTCTCTGTTCTGCGTCCTGTCCACCAGCGTCGCTGTTGTTTTCCGTAGCTTGCTGCTGAGCGGCGTCAAATTGGGCCTGAATCAGGGAGTAGAGACCATTTTCGGAGCGGAAGTCCTACAAAACATAGTCAGCGAGGAAGATGGGGACGGCGACGATTGCGGCGGGACACATCATACCGGGATGCCCGAGTTGGTGCTGATGCCGGCACCAGTAATGACGACGACCTTCCGCGACTTCCACAAGGTATTTGCAATATCTTGCAACAATGGGTCGCAACCCGGAGCAACGTAGGTTGTCGGCATCGCGATAGCCCTGTCAATTGACGCCGCATCGGGCTGGAGCGGCGTTCAAAAAAGGACGACAACGGCAACAAGCGGGAAGTATACAAGATATCGGAAGAGGATTTAGTTAATCATTGTTATCCACAGGCGCTGTCCTCGTCGATAAGCGCGTGTCGAAACAGTATTGCACGGACAATCGCGTCCCGAGCTTGGGCGGGATATATGCGGAACCGAGCTCGGTCGCGCGACGCGTTCAGATGCTCGAATGATGGGCCGGGCAATCTCGTCGCGGGAGTTTAGGTGATTGCGCGTGCGACGGGTCTCGTGACGAGTTGTCGAAGCCGGCAGCAGGGCATTGGACCCATACGGTACAGAAGGTTGTGAAGGAGCGTTGTTTTGGTTGCTGCTCCGCACCAAGACGGCCGGCGGCTGATGTCGATGTTGCAGAGTGCTCGGGTCGGCTCATAGTGGGGACGACGCGCGCCCTGGGTCGGCAGGGTAGTAGCTCCACCCACCATCCTTGCGGCCGCGGCTTCGCCAAGACCCGGGGCCGCCAATGATCCAGTTCGGCCCGGCTTCTGGAAGACGACTAAGGTGGGAGAACCAAGGGTCCCGAGGGCATCAACTCATCAAAGACCTTTTGGTGGTTCTAGCGTAGCAAGTATGAACGCACGGATCAATGATAGATAGGTACGCAAAAACCGTGCTCGGTCACCCGCATGCAGGCTCATCACCAGCGGCTCCTCCCTCGTGGGCCTCGGCCGTCCTCCCGTAGAGGCCACCGTCGAGAATGATGGCCTCGTTGTCGTCACGGTCATCTTGGACCCTCCTCCACCGTGCACCCCGGTCTTTCCTCCCTTCCAGCTCCGTTCCTTTCCCCTTGACGTCGTAAACTGGCCTGATCAGGCCGCCCATAAGCGGATTCTTGCTAAACGCACCTCCGTGGCTTCCTTTCCCACCACCAGACTCCGGTGTTGCAGATGCGGCTCCTGCACCCATCCCTTCCCGCGGTTCCTCGCCCCCTCCCTCTTCCGGGCTCGGGGGCCGCTCCAGCTTGACCGTCTTCTTGAACACCTTCCTCCCCGACAAGTCGATACTCACTACCTGCTGACGTTTCTCGTACTCCGGCTTCGCATTCCACTCCATCTCCCGCATCAACTTCTGCTGCCTCTTAAGCGCCATCGCCCTCTCCTCGGCACTCGCCCACATGCCGCCCGTGTAGGTGGCGTCGAAGTCCGCCGCCTCGTCCCGGACCGTCGTGCGCTTGGCGTTCTGCGCCTGGAACCCGAGAAGCTTATCCCGGTGCTGCAGCGCCATCGCCTCGGCGACCGTCAGGTCCTCCTTGTCGACGCCGGGCCGCGTAAACGGCCGGCGCGCGCCGCTGGCGGCCTGGGCCTTCTTGTGTGCCTCTCTGTCTATCGCCTGCTTCTCGCGGCCGCGCTCCGCGCGGAGCTCCCTGATCATGGTCTGCACCTCGGCAGCGCTTAGCAGGGGCTCGCCGCAGAAGGTGCAGGGGCCGAGGCCCTCCTTGATGCAGATGACTTTGCCGCAGTTGAGGCAGTTGGGCGCGGCCTCGAGGAGCGGGTGGCGTGTGGCGACGCAGTTGCAGCGGCGTGCCGCCAGGTTCGCGGGGCTGTTGGAAGCGTGGGAGGGATTGGTCGTGATCTCGAGCGAGCGGATGGCTTGGTCGAGGTCGACTAACGCGGTCGAAGACCCATGCATCGGGGTGCCGCCCGTGATGGACACCTTCGCGGTGGCGGTTTGGTTACGTGCCGAGGATGGGCCCGGCGTGGAAGTGCGGGAAACGGGATTGGATTTCGTTTTTGGCTTGGGGAGACCAAGATCGGAGACGAGAGTCCCGGTAGCGGATGGTGGGACTCTGGATGGTTGAGGCGGGGGAGTTGCAGCTTTGGCGGGTGCCGTGCTGCTGTGTTGAGTGTTGTTGTGGGTTGGTGTTGCTGTGCCTGACTTGTTCCCAGATATGTAGTCCTCTTCCTGATTCTTCTTGTTGTATACTCTCCCCGGAGCGAGATCGAACGAAGCGACCTGTCGGGGAGGAGGGGTGTGAATCGGTGCCTTCTTCTTCTTGGGGCCGCGACGAGACATCGGTACGGCGTCGACGTCGGCGTCGGATGCTTGACTTGAACCATTCCCGGTGGCGGCAGGTGTGGGTGCGGACTTTTGGGCGGACTCTGGTTCTGCACGACGGGCGTTGAATGTTGAAATGAATTCGACGACCTGTGGTGAGTCACCGAGCATGTTGGTGAAATGCTCCGCGGCTTCGGCCTTGGACAGCGTGGCGGCATACTCGAGCACCTGTTCCAGCCCATCGTCGGGCATTGGAAGCAGCTGAAATAATTGCTCTTTGGACATCGTGGATGAGCATTCGTGTGGTTTGGCGGTTTGTCGATCAAATGATCCTGACCATGGTACTCCGTAGAAGCTAGAGGTTTGAGCTTGGCCCCACGGTGGGTTCAAGAAGCTTGGCGTTTTTGGTGGGAACCATTTGCAGGCATCTGCAGCACTGACCGCACCTAAGCATTGGATTTCTGCAACCCCCCTGCGTGCTCTGGCAGTCATACTTGTACGTGTATATAGGTGACCTGACCAAACCCCTTGTACTTGAGCTGACCAAACCCCCTGTTAAGCGAGCTCGCTTAAGCTGACCTAACCAGACCAAAACTGCCTACAAGCTCAAATTTTTTAGACTAGTCAGGTTAACTTCATCCCTCCCTACAATTCTTAAAAATTGCGCGATTTAAGCACTTCACAATGAATTCCGAAATGACTTAGCCAAACTATAAAGACTAGCTATTAGACTTAAGTATCCCTAAAACTGGTGTCTTTTAGGAGGTTAACCACTAGCTAGTAATAGAGCTATAAAAGGAGGTCAAACAGTACCTAGAACCGGGTTTGCTAGAGGAGTAACCTAGTATCACGGAAATATACATGCAGATGCCGCCTGGGCCACCGGCACAGACAGACCAATCAAGCCGAAGGAACGGAAGGGCTAATCACAACATAAGAAGCGCTATAATCACTACGCTCACCAGTGATCAGGGTAATCACCACTATACGATCACTTACGATCACCGTGATCAGGAGTGATCACTAGGGTTATATATACATATAAATAGTCACTCGTTACGGTAGACTCTAGAGTTCACTAGTGATAGTAACTTATAATCACAGTACTCCTAATAGTATTATACTACTATAAGAGACAACTCTATTGTTATAAACCCTTTAGCTTTACTAAATCCCTTAGACGACCTATATACTTGTCTACGTCACTTACCTTCGTCTAAACCCTTTCAGAAGAAGTCTAAGTTAGGTTTGTTATACGTTACTATTACTCCCTTTGTTCTATTATAGTTTAGAACGGAGGTAACTTCGACCTCGATATCGATATGGCTACTAGCGTCACGGCCGAATAGCTACTCGCCTAGCTTGGTTAACTCTAGTAGCGAATCTAGGAGTTAGATTAGAGAGACAAGGCTACTTAAGCTTAAATCAAGGAACTCAAGAACGGCGAAAAGTACTTATAGAAACTAGTTAACGAGGCCTATGCCAAAATCAAGGCGCTCGAGACTACTAAAGCAAGCCGTATCAAGATCGAACTACCTAGCAAATATAAAGGAACCAAGGAGGACCTTGTAGGGTTTTTGACAAACCTTTAATCCTACTTCTGGCTTAATGATGACAAGTTTCCGGATAATAAAGCTAAAGTCCTTTATATAGCTACAAGACTAGAGGGTAAGGTACTTAGATGGTTTAAACCTATATAGAATGACTATCTTACTAAGGAAGACGAGGACGACCGAGACGCGTTTATATAGGCAGTCTTTTGATCTTATGACTGTTTCGAAGAAGAGCTTTGGAAGGTCTTTGGCGATAAAGATGAGAAGATTTATACCTAAGAAAGGCTTGCTAATCTCCGATAGACTAAGTTAGTAGCCTCCTATGTTATATAGTTTAAATAGGATATACTTAAGTCTTAGCTTAATGATAAGGCGTTAATATAACTATTTTATAATGGCCTAAAGGAAAAGGTTAAAGATAAGCTATATAAGTATGACCGGCCTAAAACCTTAGACGAATATATTATATAAGCTATTAGAATTGACGATCGGCTTTATATATAGGAATAGTAAAAACAAGGTCGAATAAATGGAACTACGATTAAGGCTAATAATAAGAAAAAGTAAGTATATATTAGTACCTTGTATAGGACGTATCCTAGAGCTATAAATATAGATATAGTATAGAAGTAGGATAAGAAGAAGATGGTCAAAGATAAGTCTAACGCTACTTACTATAACTATAGAAAGAAAGGACACTATAAGTAAGAATATTAAAGCCTAAAGAAAGATTAGAAACTAGTCCTAGGAAAGGAAACTATAGTTATCGACGAAACTAAGGACGTCGTCAAAGTAGTAGCTACGAGCTATAAAGATAGGGACAATGATATAGATAGTCCTAAATATAATAATAATAGCAAAGACGAATAGACGCCGTATTCCGAACTAGTCACTATAGACCTAGAAATAGATATTGCTAAATAGGATATGGTAGAGGAGTATATACTACTAATTTCAATTCTCCTAGTCTTGAGGTAGTAGAGTTTTATAGTTATATAGAGGCGGGATAGATTGTGGATAACCGATACCTAAGGAGTCGACCAACCCGGACTAAATATCCTATTCCTTTAGGAACGGATTGAATGGTATTATAACGAAGTTTTCCGACTTAATATAGAGTTATACGAATAAGATAGACGCCTGACTCGACTTGCCTAGTAGAGTAATAAGATAAGGGATAAAATATAGGAACTCTAATATATTATAGAAACTATTAAAGGGGAATAGCCTATAATGTATAATAGACCCGATAGTTACACTAAGCACTTTAACGATTAGTAACTTAGCTATAATATATAGAACCTAGAGTACCAGTTTATATATATAAACTACGGAAAAGACAAATGTACATAGGAAAGCTACTAGAAGAAACATTCCTACCTTAGCATTAGGGTACTTATAGTCTATATATAGTAGGAAGGATTTAGAAAAGAATTCTAATATCTTCTAGGTAACGTTACATAACTATACCCTCAATATAAGGCATACATACAAGTACCCTAGTTCCAGTATATAGTATACAAATGCCGATACTACTTCTACAATAAATTCGAAAACAATTACTAGCCAACCCGACAGGAAAACGGGGATAGAAGTTTACGCCCTATAGAATAGGTCTATAACGTAGGAAACAGAGTAGCCGAATTACTCTAGAAGATCGAAACCCGGAGTCTAGAAGGCATTACAGTAGTTCTAAGACGAGCCTAGCCTAGGTACTACGGAACAGGACGAGATATATAGGACTTATGCTAGAGTAACGATTGTCTTTATTACGAGGACGAAAAGAAATCGCGAATTCGGGAGCTTTAGATAAAGCTATAGCGCGTACGATGGAAAGTAGAACGAACCTAATGGTAGGAAGCTATAAGTACTTAATGGCTTACGGAAATAAGCACGATCGACGAAGCTGCTATTAGCCAAATAATCGAAGAGGTTAATACTAACCTAGGAAATAGGTTAGGGCCCTTTAGGGGGCCTAAAAATCATTAATGCCTATATAGCGGCGAGTAGTAGTATAGTATAGGAGGAACTAGCGTAAGAGACTACTATATCGAGACCTCCTGGTAGAAATATAGGAAATTGCTATAATCTTTAGATAACGATGGTAAGACAAGCGACTATAGATAATGGCGCAATGGAAGTAGTATAAAATACTCGTACTAGTAGATAGCAGAGCAGAGATAAACCTGATTTCGCTAATACTTATAAATTAGCTACAGATACCCTAGAGAATGAAACGGAAATATGGTATAGTCAAAGGGCCATTCCTAACGTAATAGGTATATAGGGAGACTAAACCGATCGACATCACTATAGTAGGGAAGACTATAGTAGTCGTATTTAGCATTATAGATATAGGCGATGACAAAGATATAATACTAGGACTACTATAGCACGAAGACTATAACCTAGACATTAGCTAGAAGAATAGTAGCTACCTATAACCCTAGACAGAGTCGTATTCGACTAGCGAGATAGGGAGTACGTAAGGATCGCGAGCGGATAATGCTTAAGGGAAGGTATATCCTACGGATCTACCGTAAGAGACAGGTAGTAGTAGACAGACCATTACGGACTCTAGAAGAAGCGGCATAACGACACCAACATTGCGACAGGAGGAACGAGCTAAACCGCTGATAGCTATTCTCTCCGTTAACGAATACAGAGCACTACAATTAGAGCAGTAGGTTAAAACAGGAGAAATCGCTAGCATCGCTATAGATAGAACCAAATTCGTATATTATTAGAAAACCAAGAAACGAAATAAGACTAGGGAAGTACCGAAGGAGTACAAAGGATACCTAGCATTCGAGCCAAAACATCTAGAAAGATTACTAGAATACGGCCTATAGGATCACGAGATCAAGCTTAAGGAAGGAGCATGACTAAAGTTCTTCAAGATCTACTATACAAGCTAAATATAAAACAAAGAACTTAAGCGATATCTAGAGGAGAACCTTCGAAGAGAATATATCCGCCTGTCGATATCGCTAGTAGGCTACCTAATCCTGTTTATACTTAAGAAAGATGGAAAGCTATGGTTATATATTGACTATTGGTAACTTAACGAACAGACCGTGAAGAATCGATACCCGTTACCACTAATCTTACGGCTCTGAGATCAGTTAGTAGGAGCCTAATATTTTACGCATCTTGACTTACTATCGGCCTATAACTATATATAGATCAAAGAAGGCGACGAGTAGAAAACGGCCTTTAGGACACCCTATAGCTACTACAAGTACCTTGTTATGCTATTCGGACTTACAAACGCGCTGGTAACGTTCTAAGCCTTAATTAATCAAGCTATCCGACCCTTTCTCGACAAATTTACGGTATATTATCTTGACGATATACTTATCTTCTCTAAGATAATAGACGAATACCAGAAGTATATAAGAGTAATATTAGACGCGTTATATATGTATAAGCTATTAGTTAATAAGGAAAAGAGCGAATTCCATGTTAAGAAGATAGTGTTTTTAGGATATAAGATATCCCTAGGACAAATTCGGATAGAACCCTTAAAGGTTAAAGCTATTAAGAATTGGCTATGACTGATGTTAGTTATAGAAGTACGAAGTTTTACTAGATTTGTAAACTTCTACCGGATGTTCATTAGGAACTTTAGAGCGATCGTATGACTATTATATAAGCTTACTAAAAAGAACGCTAAGTTCTAATAGGAAGAGTAATACAAGTAAGCATTTATATAGATTTACGATACTATTACTAAAGATCTAATACTAGTACTACTAGACCCTAAGAAGCTATTCGAGGTAGAAACGGATGCTTCGGACTACGCCATCGGAGGATAGTTAGGATAACGAGACAAACAAGGGAAGCTATATCCTATAGCCTTCTTTTTAAAGAAGCTTGACAGACTACGTCTTAACTATCTAATTTATAATAAGGAACTACTTACGATTATCAAAGCTTTTAAGGAGTAGCGACTATATCTTAGTAGTATAATCGAACTAGTATAAGTATATATAGATTATAAGAATTTACGGTACTTTATAATGATAAAGGAGCTTAACGGACGACAAATATAGTAGTGTCACGGAAATATGCATGCAGATGCCGCCTAGGCCACTGGCACGAATAGGCTAATCAAGCCGAAAGGACGGAAGGAACCAATCATAACGAAGGAAGCACTACAAGCCCTACCATACGATCACTAAGATCAGTGTAAAGTCACTAATCGCGATAAGTAGCTCATCAGGATCACTAACCAAGGACTAATCAGGGTGATCCGGGAAGGTTATATATACATATAGATAGTCACTCGTTTTAGTAGACTCTAAGAGTTTACTAGTAATAGTAACCGCCCTTACAATTATAGTACTCCTAATAGCATCGCACTATTATAAGAGATAACTCTATTGTTATAAACCCTTTAGCTTTACCGAATCCCTTAGACGACCTATATACTTGCCCCACGTCACTTACCTTCGTCTAAACCCTTTTAGAAGAAGTCTGAGTTAGGTTTGTCACACGTTACTATCACTCCCTTTGTTCTGTCATAGTTCAGAACAGAGGTAACTTCGACCTCGATATCGACATGGCTACCAACGTCATGGCTAAACAACTGCTCGCCTAGCTTGGTCAGCTCTAGTAGCAAATCTAGGAGTTAGACTAGAGAGATAAGGCTACTTAAGCTCGAATCAAGGAACTCGAGAACGGCGAAAAGCACTTGTAGAAACTGGTCAACGAGGCCTATGCCAAAATTAAGGTGCTCGAGACTGCCAAAGCAAGCCGTATCAAGATCGAACCACCTAGTAAGTACGGAGGAACCAAGGAGGATCTTATAGGATTTTTGACAAACCTCCGATCCTACTTCCGGCTTAATAACGATAAGTTTCCGGATGATAAAGCTAAAGTCCTTTATATAGCTACGAGACTAGAGGGTAAGGTACTTGGATAGTTTAAACCTACGTAGAACGACTATCTTACTAAGGAAGATAAGGACGACCGAGACGCCTTTATATAGGTAGTCTTTCGATCCTACGACCATTTCGAAGAAGAGCTTCGGAAGGTCTTTAGTAATAAAGACGAGAAGATTTATACGTAAGAAAGGCTTACTAATCTCTAATAGACTAAGTTAGTAGCCTCCTATACTATATAGTTTAGATAGGATATACTTAAGTCTTAGCTTAACGACGAGGCGTTAATATAACTATTCTATAATAGCTTAAAGGAAAAGGTTAAAGATAAGCTATATAAGTACGATTAGCCTAAGACTCTAGACAAATATATTATACAAGCCATCAGAATCGACGATCGGCTCTATATATAGGAATAGTAGAAACAAGGTTAAATAAATGGAACTATAGTTAAGGCTAACGACAAGAAAAAGCAAGCGTATATTAGTACCTTGTATAGGATATATCCCGGAGCTATAGATATAGACGTAATATAGAAGTAGGATAAGAAGAAGACGGCCAAAGACAAGTCTAATGCTACCTACTATAACTATAGAAGGAAAGGACATTATAAGTAGGAATGTCGAAGCCCGAAGAAAGATTAGAAACCAGTCCTAGGAAAGGAAACTACGGTTATTAACGAAACCAAGGATGTCATCAAAGTAGTAGCTACAAGCTACGAAGACAGGGATAGCGATACGGACAGTCTTAAATATAACAATAATAGTAAAGACAAATAGATACCGTACTCCGAACTGGTTACTATAGACCTAGAAATAGGTATTGCCGAATAGGATATAGTAGGGGAGTATACGCCACTGATTTCGATTCTCCTAGCCTTAAGGCAATAGGGTTTTATAGTTATATAGAGATAGGATAGATCGTAGATAACCGACATCTAAGGAGTCGACCGACCTAGACCAAACATCTTGTTCCTTTAGGAACGGATTAAATGGTACCGTAATAAAGTTTTTCGGCTTAATATAGAGTTATACGAACGCGATAGACGCCTGACTCGGCTTACCTAGTAGAGCAACGAGATAAGGGACGAAATAAGGGAACTCCGACGTATCGTAGAAACTATTAAAGGGGAACAGCCTGTAACGTATAATAGACCCGACAATTATACTAAGCACTTTGACGATTAGTAACTTAGCTACGATGTACGGAACCTAGAGTACCAGTTTATACGCGCGAACCGTAGAAGAGACGAACGTATATAGGAAAGCTACTAGAAGAAACATTCCTACCTTAGCATTAGGATACCTACGGTCTACGTATAGTAGGAAGGATTCGGAAGAGAATTCCAATATCTCCTAGGCAACGCCACGCGATTGTACCCTCGATATAAGGCATATACACAAGTGCCCTAGTTCTAGTATATAGTATATAAATGCTAATACCACTTCTATAACAAATTCGAAAACAATCACTAGCCGATCCGACAGGAAAACGAGGACGGAAGTTTATACCCTATAGAATAGGTCCATGACGCAGGAAACAGAGCAGCCGAATTACTCTAGAAGATCGAAACCCGAAGTCTAGAAGGCATCACGGTAGTTCTAAGACGAGCCTGGCCTAGGTACTACGGAATAGGACAAGATATATAGGACTTATGCTAGAATAACGATTATCTCTATTACGCGGACGAAAAGAAATCGCGAATTCGGGAGCTTTAGATGAAGCTATAGACTATACGACGAAAAGTAGAACGGACCTAATGGTGGGAAGCTGTAAGCACTCAATGGCTTATAGAAATGAGAACGATTGACGAAGCCGCTATTAGCCGAACAATCGAAGAGGTTAATACTAACCTAGGAAACGGGTTAGGGCCCTTCGAGGGGCCCGAAAACCATTAATGCCTATATAACGGCAAGTAGTAACGTAGTATAGGAGGAACTGGTGTAAGAAACTACTATATTAAGACCTCCTAGTAGAGATATAGGAAATCGCTATAATCTTTAGACAATGATAGTAAGACAAGCGACTATAGATAACGGCGTAATAGAAGTAGCACGAAATGCTCGTACTAGTAGATAGTAGAGTAGAGATAAACCTGATTTCGCCGATATTTATAAATTAGCTACGGATACCCTAGAGAATAAAACGGAAGTATAGCATAGTCAAAGGGCCATTCCCAATATAATAGGTATATAGGGAGACCGAACCGATCGACATCACTATAGCAGGGAAGACTATAGCAATTGTATTTAGTATTATAGACATAGGCGACAATAAAGACATGATACTAGGACTACCATAGCACGAAGACTACGACCTAGACATTAGCTAGAAGAATGGTAGCTACCTATAACCCCGAATGGAGTCGTATTTAACTAGCGTGATAGGAAGCGTATAAGGATCGCGAGCGGACGATGCTCAAGGGAAGGCATATCCTACGGATCTACTGTAAGAGACGGGTAGTGGTAGATAGACCATTACGGACTCTAGAAGAAGCGGCATAACGACACCAACATTGCGACAGGAGGAACGAGCTAAACCGCTGATAGCTATTCTCTCCGTTAACGAATACAGAGCACTATAATTAGAGTAGTAGGTTAAGATAGGAGAAATCACTAGTATCGCTATAGATGGAACCAAGTTTGTATACTATTAGAAAACCGAGAAACGAGACAAGACTAGGGAAGTACTAAAGGAGTACAAGGGATACCTAGCATTCGAACCAAAGCATCTAGAAGGATTACTAGAATACAGCCTATAGGACCACGAGATCAAGCTTAAGGAAGGAGTATAACTAAAGTTCTTTAAGATCTACTATACGAGCTAGACGTAAAACGAAGAACTTAAACGATATTTGGAGGAGAACCTTTGGAGAGGATATATCTGCCTGTCGACATCGCTAGTAGGCTACCTAATCCTGTTTATGCCCAAGAAAGACGGAAAGCTACGGTTATACGTCAACTATTAGTAACTTAACAAATAGACTGTAAAGAATCGATACCTGTTACTACTAATCTTATAGCTCTAAGATTAGTTAGTAGGAGCCTAATATTTTATACGTCTTAACTTGCCATCAGCCTATAACTATATATGGATCAAAGAAGGCAACGAGTAGAAAACGGCCTTTAGGATACCCTATAGTTACTACGAGTACCTCGTTATACTATTCGGACTTACAAACACGCTAGTAACGTTCTAAGCCCTGATTAATCAAGCTATCTGACCCTTTCTTGACAAATTTACGGTATATTATCTTGACAATATACTTATCTTCTCTAAGACGATAAACGAACACCGGAAGTACGTAAGAGTAGTGCTAGATACATTATACGCGTATAAGCTATTAGTTAACAAGGAAAAGAGCGAATTCTACGTTAGGAAGACGGTATTTCTAGGATATAAGATATCCCTAGGACAAATTCGGATAGAACCCTTAAAGGTTAAAGCTATCAAAGATTGGCTACGACCGACGTTAGTTACAGAAGTACAAAGTCTTATCGGATTTACAAACTTCTACCGGATATTTATTAGGAACTTTGGAGCGATCGCGCAACTATTATATAAACTTACTAAGAAGAACGCTAAGTTCTAATAGGAAGAGCGACACGAGCAAGTATTTACATAGATTCGTGACGCCATTACCAAGGATCTAGTACTAGTATTGCCAGACCCTAAGAAGCTATTCGAGGTAGAAACGGACGCTTTAGACTACACCATCAGAGGACAGTTAGGATAACGAGACAAACAAGGGAAGCTATATCCTATAGCCTTCTTTTTAAGGAAGCTTGACAGACTACATCTTAATTATCTAATCTACGACAAGGAACTATAACAAACCCAACTCAGACTTCTTCTAAAAGGGTTCAGACGAAGGTAAGTGATACGGGACAAATATACAAGTCGTCTAAGGGATTCGGTAAAGCCAAAGGGTTCACAATAACACTATAGTTGTCTCTCTTACAGTAGTACAAGGTTATTATAAGTACTATAATTATAAGGAAGAGTTACTATCACTAGTAAACTCCAGAGTCCACCAGAACGAGTGACTATCTATATATATATAACCTTCCTAGATCACCTTGATTAGTCCTTAGTCAGTGATCCTAGTGAGCCGCTCATCGCGATCAGTGACTTTACGCTGATCTTAATGATCGTAAGCTAGCGTACGGTAGGGCTCATAGTACTCCCTACATTATAATTGGTTCTTCCCGTCCTTTCGGTTTGATTAGCCTATCCGTGCCAGTAGCCCAGGCGACATCTGCATACATATTTCCGTGACATAATACCCTCCCTCCGAGGCTTTCGACCCGAAAGCCCTCTTAGGCCGTTTCAAATAGCGCCAACTCCCTCTTGTAACTTACTCCTGTGAGTTCCCCCTCCTTGCTCCCTTCCGCCGTTCACTATGGCTGACCGTGTAAAGAAACGCCGTCGCGATATAACGCGTGAACGTCGTGTCTTAGTCGCTATAATTAAGCAAGACGGTTCCGAAACCATGCCGTGTTCTAACTGTTGGCGCTTAACGCCTAAGAAGCGTTGTATTATGTTAGGAAATTCTAAGAGGTGCTTAAATTATACGCGTAAGGGAAAGTCTTGCGACGGGCCGAACGTAATAGATTCCTGTAAGTAGCTTCTGTTTGTCCTCTTGTTTCCGTTCTAACTAGTCGTAGTATTACGTAACTAGCGTGAGCAAGATAGGCTAGAGAAGGAAATTTTGGCGACAGAAGATCTGCTTTAGTAAACTTTAAGCCACCTTACGCGTTTACGTCGTCAAAAACGAATGTTACGTGACCAGAGTGATAAATTCGTTCGTCGAGGTATATAGGGTTTAGATGAGGAGGACGGGGTGGTGGTTCCGATGTCAGACAAACAGGATTTGACAGGTTAGGCATAGGCGTCGGGCGCCTTTGGCGTGATTAACTAGGAAGTAGTTAGCTTGTCCCTAGAGTCGGCTCCTACCGGTACTTCTTCCTTCTTAGATGCTAGTTAGGTTCCTGAGTTGGCCCCTATGGTCGGTCAGGATTCCTCCGGTAGAACTGTTCTAGTTTCTTAGGGCAGTTTAGGTTCTTAACCGGTTCCTATAAGTTATCTTCTGTTCCAAAATCAAGCCATTTGACTAGATATTATAGTTCCCTATTAATGATACGTAAATCTAGGATTTCCTCGACATCCTATTCTTCCTCTTCGTCTTCTGCTTTAATGTTTATAGCGATCTTGGCGTTTTTCGGTGCTGGTTCGAGAAGTGAAATATGAAAAACATCCGTCCGTAGTTGTATAGATGATGGTAACGATAGTCGGTAGTTAGATGTCGAAATTCGTTCTTTGATAACGAAGGGTCTGACCTTCTTAAAGTCTAGCTTCGTGCTTGGTCATTTGGTTCGTAGGTTTCGTATGATCAGATAGACTTTGTCTCCCCTCTCTAGGTAAGGTCCCTCGAGCCTATATATATCGTAATAGTTCTTTATTCTGGCTCTGACAAACTCGAGCTCCTTTTTGAGCTTCTCGTATAGTGCGTGTATCTGTTCTACTTTGACTACCGCTCTTGGCATTATGACCTCTAGTCCCTGCCTAAGGTCTGCTTCGTATCTATAGTTCGTAAAGAATGGTATGACTTTGGTCGTTTCTATCGGTATTGTATTATAAGCGAGTTGTGCTATTGGTAATAGTATGACCTAGTCATCCTGCTAGTAGTTGACGTAGGAACGGAGGTATTGCTTGACAACTTGGTTTAGTCGTTCCGTTTGTCCGTTAGTCTGTGGGTGATATGCCGTTGATAGTTTGCTATTAACGCCTAATCGTTACATTAACGCTTGCTAAAACTTCGATACGAACTTGGTGTCTCTGTCGGTAATCTATTCTTACGGCCAAGCGTATACTAATACAACTTGCCGATAGATTACATCTGCTAGCTGTTTAGCTGTCTAGGACTCCTTGTAGGGAAAGAAGTATACCTATTTAGTTAGGCAATCTACTATAGTAAGAATACTATTGTAGATTACTCCTATAGCCATATCCTTGGATTCTGGCAGTTTTGTAATAAAGTCTATTATAACTAAACTCTATAGTTTGTTAGCTGTTAGCAGTGGCTGAAGTAGCCTGTACGGCTTATATCGTGCCGTCTTGCTTCGATTATAGATGTCGTAGCTTCGTACGACTTCCTTGACTTGTACCGTTAATTATAGAAAGTCGTAGTGTTTCTTGACTTGTGTAATAGTCTTCGTGACTCCTTTATATCCTCCGAGTTTCGACTCGTAGAGTTCCTAAATCATTTATAGCTATTGGTCTTGGTCGTAGATATACGCTTTGCCTTAGTACCAGAGTTTCCTATCTTTTTCCTTTACTTTGCTAGGTACTACTAGTCCAGGTGCTACTTGATATTATGCCTCGTTAATCCTTTCTTCTCGAAAGATTACGTAATATTCTCGGAACGAGTCGAGTAGATCATCTTCTACGGGTATCTACGTTTCGTAATATAGCGTTCCGTCTATTCGTTCCTTAAATAACGGTAGCGTTGTTTCCGTTCGTCCTTCCGTGTGATCCGTTCGTCGGCTTAAAGCGTCCGCTCGTGCGTTTTCTTTGCCTTTCTTGTAGCGGATCTCGAAGTTAAATTCCGTAAGGAATTCTACCTATCGTATTTATCGTCTATTAAGCTCCTTTGTCATCGTGAAGTACCGTAGATTCTTGTAATCCGTGTATACTTATACTGGTTTGATCGTGCCATTAAGATATAGTTGCCATTCCTTAAAAGCTTCGACAATCGCAAGTAGTTCCTTGTTATAGATTAGATAGTTAAGACATAGTCTGTCGAGCTTCTTTAAAAAGAAGGCTATAGGATATAGCTTCCCTTGCTTATCTCGTTATCCTAATTATCCTCTAATAGTGTAGTCTAAAGCGTCCGTTTCTACCTCGAATGGCTTCTTAGGGTCTGGTAGTACTAGTACTAGATCCTTGGTGATAGCATCGCGAATCTACGTAAATGCTTACTTGTGTCGCTCTTCCCATTGGAACTTAGCGTTCTTCTTGGTAAGCTCGTGCAATGGTTATACGATCGCTCTAAAATTCCTAATGAACATCCGGTAGAAGTTTGCAAACCCGACGAAACTTTGTACTTCTATGACTGACGTCGGTTGTAGCTAATCTTTAATAGCTTTAACCTTTGAGGGTTCTATCCGAATTTGTCCTAGGGATATCTCGTATCCTAAAAATACCGTCTTCCTAATGTAGAATTCGCTCTTTTCCTTGTTGATTAATAGCTTATACGTGTATAATGCGTCTAGCATTGCTTTTACGTACTTCTAGTGTTTATCTATCGTTTTAGAGAAGATAAGTATATCGTCGAGATAATATACCGCAAATTTGTCGAGAAAGGGTCGGATAGCTTGATCAATTAGGGCTTAGAACGTTGCTAGCGCGTTCGTAAGTCCGAATGGCATGACGAGGTACTCGTAATAGCTATAGGGTATCCTAAAGGCCGTTTTCTACTTATCGCCTTCTTTGATCTGTATATAGTTATAGGCCGATGGCAAGTCAAGACGCGTAAAATATTAGGCTCCTACTAACTGATCTTGGAGCTATAAGATTAGTGGTAATAGGTATCGATTCTTTACGGTCTATTCGTTAAGTTGCCGATAGTCGACATATAACCGTAGCTTTCCATCTTTCTTAGGTATAAACAGGATTAGGTAGCCTGCTAACGATATCAACGGGCGGATATATCCTCTTCAAAGGTTCTCCTCCAGATATCGCTTAAGTTCTTCGTTCTACGTCTAGCTTGTATAGTAGATCTTAAAGAACTTTAGTCGTGCTCCTTCCTTGAGCTTGATCTCGTGATCCTATAGGCCGTATTCTAGTAGTCTTTCTAGATGCTTCGGTTCGAATGCTAGGTGTCCTTCGTACTCCTTTAGTACTTCCCTAGTCTTGTCTCGTTTCTCTGTTTTCTGATAGTATACAAACTTGGTTCCGTCTATAGCGATACTAGCGATTTCTCCTATCTTAACCTATTGCTCTAGTTACAGTACTCCGCATTCGTTAACGGAGAGAACAGCTATCGGTGGTTTAGCTCGTTCCTCCTGTTATAACGTCGGTATTATTATGCCGCTTTTTCCAGAGTCTGTAGTGGTCTGTCTGCCACTGCCTATCTCTTACGGTGGATCCTTAGGATATGCCTTCTCTTAAGTATCGTCTATTCGCGATCCTTACACGCTCCCTATCTCGCTAGTTAAATACGACTCCGTTCGGGGTTATAGGTAGCCACTATTCTTCTAGCTAATGTCTAGGTCGTAGTCTTCGTGCTATAGTAGTCCTAGTATTATATCTTTGTCGTCGCCTATGTCTATAATACTAAATATAACTACTATAGTCTTCCCTACTATAGTAATATCAATTGGTTTGGTCTCCCTACGTACCTATTATATTGGGAATAGCCCTTTGACTATACTATACTTCCATTTCATTCTCTAGGGTATTTATAGCTAATTTATAAGTGTCGGCGAAATTAGGTTTATCTCTACTCCACTGTCCACTAGTACAAGCATTTCGTACTACTTCCATTGTGCCGTTATCCATAGTCGCTTGTCTTGCTATCGTCGTCTAAAGATTGTAGCGATTTCCTATGTTTCTGTCGGGAGGTCTTGATATAGTGGTTTCTTACGCTAGTTCCTCCTATATTACGTTACCACTCGCCGCTATATAGGCGTTAATGGTTTTCGGGCCCCTCGAAGGGCCCTGACCCGTTTCCTAGGTCGGTACTAACCTCTTCAATTGTTCAGCTAATAGCGGCTTCGTCAATCGTTCTCATTTCCGTGAGCCATTAAGTGCTTATAGCTTCTTACCATTAGGTCCGTTCTGCTTTTCGTCGTACAGTCTATAGCTTTATCTGAAGCTCCCGAATTCGCGATTTCTTTTCGTCCGCGTAATAGAGACAATCGTTGCTCCAGCATGAGTCCTATATGTCTCGTCCCGTTCCGTAGTGCCTAGGCCAGGCTCGTCTCGGAACTACTGTAATGCCTTCTAGACTCCGGGTTTCGATCTTCTAGAGTAATTCGGCTGCTCTATTTCCTACGTCGTAGACCTATTCTATAGGGCGTAAACTTCTGTCCCCGTTTTCCTGTTAGGTCGGCTAGTGATTGTTTTCGAATTTGTTGTAGAAGTGGTATCGGCATTTATATACTATATACTAGAACTAGGGTACTTATATATATACCTTATATCGAGGGTATAGTTGCATAGTGTCGCTTAGAAGATATTAGAATTCTTTTCTAAATCCTTCCTACTATATATAGACCATAGGTGCCCTAATGCTAAGGTAGGAATGTTTCTTCTAGTAGCTTTCCTATATATGTTTATCTTTTCTACAGTTCGCGTGTATAAACTGGTACTCTAGGTTCTATATGTCGTAGCTAAGTTGCTAATCGTCAAAGTATATAGTATAACTATCGGGTCTATCGTACATCACGGGCTATTCCCCTTTGATAGTTTCTACGATACATCAGAGTTCCCTCATTTCGTCCCTCATCTTGTCACTCTGCTAGGCAAGTCGAGTTAGGCGTCTATCTCGTTCGCGTAACTCTATATTAAGCTAGAAGACTTCGTTACGGTACCATTCGATCTGTTCCTAAAGGAACAAGATATTCGGTCCGGGTCGGTCGACTCCTTAGGTATCGGTCATCTACGATCTATCCCGTCTCTGCGTGACTATAAAACCCTACTGCCTCAAGGCTAGGAGAATCGAAATCGGTGGCATATACTCCCCTACTATATCCCATTCGGCAATGCCTGTCTCGGGGTCTATAGTAACCAGTTCGGAGTACGGCGTCTGTTCGTTTTTACCGTTGTTATCGTATTTAAGACTATCTATATCGCTATCCCTGTCTTTATAGCTTGTGGCTGCTACTTCGATAACGTCCTTGGTTTCGTCGATAACCGTAGTTTCCTTTCCTAGGACTAGTTTCTAATCTTTCTTCGGGCTTCGACATTCCTGCTTATAATGTCCTTTCTTTCTATAGTTATAGTAGGTAGCATTAGACTTGTCTTTGGCTATCTTCTTCTTATCCTGCTTCTATACTATATCTATATCTATAGCTTCGGGATGCGTCCTATACGAGGTACTAACGTACACTCGCTTTTTCTTGTCGTTAGCCTTAACCATGGTTTCGTTTATTCGACCTCGTTTCTGCTATTCTCGTATATAGAGCCGATCGTCGATTCTAATAGCCTATATGATATATTCGTCTAGCGTTTCAGGCCAGTCGTACTTATATAGCTCGTCTTTGACCTTTTCCTTTAAGCCGTTATAAAATAGTTACATTAACGCCTCGTCGTTAAGCTAAGACTTGAGCATGTCCTATCTGAACTATATAGTATAGGAGGCTACTAACTTGGTCTATCGGAGATTAGCAAGCCTTTCTTACGCGTGAATCTTCTCGTCTTTATCGCTAAAGACCTTCCGAAGCTCTTCTTCGAAACGGTCGTAGGATCAGAAGACTACCTATGTAAAGGCGTCTCGGTCGTCCTTATCTTCCTTAGTAAGGTAGTCGTTCTACGTAGGTTCGAACCATCTAAGTGCCTTACCCTCCAATCTCGTAGCTACATAGAGGACTTTGGCTTTGTTATCCGGAAACTTGTTATCATTAAGCCGGAAGTAGGATCGGAGGTTTGTCAAAAACCCTACAAGATCCTCCTTGGTTCCTCCGTATTTGCTAGGTGGTTCGATCTTGATACGGCTTGCTTTGGCAGTCTTGAGCGCCTTGATTTTGGCGTAGGCCTCGTTAACCAGTTTCTACGAGTGCTTTTCGCTGTTCTCGAGTTCCTTGATTCGAGCTTGAGCAGCCTTGTCTTTCTAGTCTAACTCCTAGATTCGCTGCTAGAGTTAACCAAGCTAGGCAAGCAGCTGTTCGGCCGTAACGTTAGTAGCTATATCGATATCAAGGTCGAAGTCACCTCCGTTCTGAACCATAATAGAACAAAGGGAGTAATAGTAACATGTGACAAACCCAACTCAGACTTCTTCTAAAAGGGTTCAGACGAAGGTAAGTGATGCGGGACAAATGTACAGGTCGTCTAAGGGATTCGGTGAAGCCAAAGGGTTTATAACAACACTATAGTTGTCTCTCTTACAGTAGTACAAGGTTGTTATAAGTACTATGATTGTGAGGAAGAGTTGCTATCACTGGTGAACTCTAGAGTCCACCAGAACAAGTGACTATCTACATATATATAACCTTCCTAGATCACCTTGATCAGTCCTTGGTCAGTGATCCTGGTAAGCCGCTTATCGCGATCAGTGACTTTACGCTGATCTTGGTGATCGTGAGCTAGCGTACGGTGGGGCTCACAGTGCTCCCTACGTTATGATTGGTTCTTCCCGTCCTTTCGGTTTGATTGGCCTATCCGTGCCGGTGGCCTAGGCGACATCTGCATGTATATTTCTATGACAGGAACTACTTACGATTGTCAAAGCTTTTAAGGAATAGCGACTATACCTTAGTGGTACGATCGAATTAGTACGAGTATATACAGATTATAAGAATTTATAGTACTTTATAATAATAAAGGAGCTTAATAGATAACAAATATAATAGGTAGAATTCCTCGCGGAATTCAACTTTGAGATCTACTATAAGAAAGGCAAAGAAAACGTACGAGTGGACGCTTTAAGCCGACGAACGGATCATACAGAAGGACAAACGGAAACAACGCTACCGTTGTTTAAGGAACAAAAAGACGGAACGCTATATCACGAAACGCAGACACCCGTGGAAGATAATCTACTCGACTCGTTCCTAGAATGCTACGTAATCTTTCGAGAAGAAAGGATCGACGAGGTATAGTATCAAACAGCACCCGGACTAGTAGTACCTAACGGAGTAGAAGAAAAAGATAGGAAACTTTGGTACCGAGGCAAAGCGTATATCTATAATAAAGACTAATAACTGCAAATAATTCGAGAACTCTATAAGTCGAAACTTAGAGGATATAAAGGAGTTATAAAGACTATCGTACAAGTCAAGAAACACTATAACTTTCTATAATTAGCCGTACGAGTTAAGGAAGTTATATGGAGCTACGATATCTGTAATCGAAGTAAGACGGTACAATATAAGCCGTATAGGCTACTTCAGCTACTACTAACAGCTGATAAACTATAGAGTTTAATTACGATAGACTTCATCATAAAGCTACCGGAATCCAAGGATACGGCCATAGGAGTAATCTACAACAATATTCTCACTATAGTAGATCGCCTAACTAAATAGGCATACTTCTTCCCCTATAAGGAGTCCTAGATAGCTAAACAGCTAGCAGAAGTGATCTATCGGCAAGTTACATTAGTATACGCTTGGCTACAAGAATAGATTACCGACAGAGACACCAAGTTCGCATCGAAGTTTTAACAAGCGTTAATATAACGATTAGGCGTTAATAGCAAACTATTAACGGCATATTACCTATAGACTAACGGACAAACGGAACGACTAAACCAAGTTATTAAGTAGTACCTCCGTTCCTACGTTAACTACTAACAAGACGACTAGGTTATACTATTACCAATAGCATAACTCGCTTATAATATAACGCCAACAGAAACGACTAAAGTCATACCATTCTTTACGAACTACGGATATAAAGTAAACCTTAGGCAAGGACCAGAGGTCATAATACCAAGAGTAGTAGTTAAAGTAGAACAGATATACACACTATACGAAAAACTTAAAAAGGAACTCGAGTTTATTAGAACCAGAATAAAGAACCACTACGACAAACATAGGCTCGAGGGACCTCGCCTAGAGAGGGGAGATAAAGTCTACCTAATCGTACGAAACCTACAAACCAAACGACCAAGCACAAAGCTAAACTTCAAGAAGGTCGGACCCTTCGTTATCAAAGAACGAATTTCGACATCTAACTACTAACTATCGTTACCGTTATCTATACGACTACAGACAGACGTTTTTTATATTTTACTTCTCGAACCAGCACCAAAAAACGCCAAGATCGCTATAAACATTAAAGTAGAGAACAAAGAGGAAGAATAGGACGTCAAAGAAATTCTAGATTTATATATTATTGACGGGGAACTATAGTATCTAGTCAAATGGCTTGATTTTAGTCCGGAAGACAACTTATAGGAACTAGTTAAGAACCTAAATTGCCCTAAGAAACTTTAGTAGTTCCACTAGAGGAACCCTAACCGACCGAAAGCGACGAACCCGAAACCAACCCGAAATCAGCTAGCAAGGACAGATCTAAAGGAACTTCAGGATATACGGAATCCCAAAGCTATCCGAAATCGGCAGATAAGCGAGACGGGGTCAAAGAAGATATAGTAACCTCAGAAGCCTCTGCTGCCGCCACCGCTTCAGCCTCCTCACGTTCTACTCGCTCCAACTCCTCCACACTATCGATACCCCGAGCGATGGCTCTTATCATCTTTTCAAACCACATTCGTTTCTATTTCCGAAGACGAAGGACCCGCTCCTTAGTAGCTATAAGCTTATTTTCAAGTTTTTGATATTAAGCCGTAATAGACCGAAGCTAAGTAAGAGAAACGCTAAGAACGTCGTAATTCGAACGCTTGTTACGAACGCACTCTACATATCGAGAAGAATCGCCTTTCGAAACCTCGTACAAACTAAGGCCTTTAGACTTGTATGGCGTATAAGGACGTATCGTCAAAAGATTATCCGAGGAAAGAATCGCGGCTAGGAGATGGTTAGCACGAAGAGTCGACGTAGCAGGCTTAGACTTCGACTTCTTTATACGATCAGTTATCTTAGCAACATTATAAAAGAAGGAGAGGAGGGGGACTAAGGAATACTACCATATATAAGTAAGGGGGGGGGTGTTAGCGTTATTTAAGTCTTTCAAGGACGAAAGACCTAGGGGAGGGGCATTGTGTCACGATGTGGCCGTATAAGGCGACCCGACAAGGTACACGGAACTAATCAGGAACCACAAGACCTAAGGACTAATCAGAAAGTGATCGTAGTGATCGTACTTCGATCAAGGCGAGCACCCGAACAATGATCGAAGGATCGTAGTAGCGATTACACGATCGGAATCTAAGGGGGGAACACTAGGAATAAGGGAACCAGACAAGTATATTAGATAGCTAGCTACTCGTTCTGGTAGACTCTAGAGTTTACTAGTAATAGCAACCACCCTTATAATTACAGTACTCCTAATAGCATCGTACTATTGTAAGAGACAACTCTGTTATTGTAAACCCTTTGGCTTTACCGAATCCTTTAGACGACCTATACGTTTGTTCCGCTTAACCTACCTTCGTCTGAACCCTTTCAGAAGAAGTCTAAGTTGGGTTCGTCATATATAGTCTATAGCTTTATCTAAAGCTCCCGAATTCGCGATTTCTTTTTATCTGTATAATAGAGATAATCGTTACTCTAGTATAAGTCCTATATATCTTGTCCTATTCCGTAGTACCTAGGCTAGGCTCGTTTTGGAACTATTATAATGCCTTCTAGACTCCGGGTTTCGATCTTCTAGAGCAATTCGGCCGCTCTATTTCCTACGTCGTAGACCTATTCTATAGGGCGTAAACTTCTGTCCCCGTTTTCCTATCGGGTCGGCTAGTAATTGTTTTCGAATTTGTTACAGAAGTGGTATCGGTATTTATATATTATATACTAGAACTAGGGCACTTATATATATGCCTTATATTAAGGGTATAGTCGTATAGCGTCGCCTAGAAGATATTAGAATTCTTTTCCAAATCCTTCCTACTATATATAGACTATAGGTACCCTAATACTAAGGTAGGAATGTTTCTTCTAATAGCTTTCCTATATACGTTTGTCTTTTCCGTGGTTCGTATATATAAACTGGTACTCTAGGTTCTATATATCGTAGCTAAGTTGCTAATTATCAAAATGCTTAGTATAACCATTAGGTCTATTATACGTCACGGGCTATTCCCCTTTAATAGTTTCTACGATATGTTAGAGTTCCCTTATTTCGTCCCTTATCTTATCGCTCTATTAGGCAAGTCGAGTCAGGCGTCTATCTCGTTCGCGTAACTCTATATTAAGCTAGAAAACTTCGTTATAGTACCATTCGATCTATTCCTAAAGGAACAGGATGTTCGGTCCGGGTCGGTCGACTCTTTAGGTGTTAGTTATCTACGATCTATCCTATCTCTGTATAACTATAAAACCCTACTACCTTAAGGCTAGGAGAATCGAAATCGGTGGCGTATACTCCCCTACTATATCCTATTCGGCAATACCTATTTCTAGGTCTATAGTAACTAGTTCGGAGTACGGTGTCTATTTGTCTTTACCATTATTATCGTATTTGGGACTATCTATATTATTATCCCTATCTTTATAGCTTGTGGCTGCTACTTTGACAACGTCCTTAGTTTTATCGATAACCGTAGTTTCCTTTCCTAGGACTGGTTTCTAATCTTTCTTCGGGCTTCGACATTCCCGCTTATAGTGTCCTTTCTTTCTATAGTTATAGTAGGTAGCGTTAGACTTGTCTTTAGCTATCTTCTTCTTATCCTGCTTCTATGCTATATCTATATCTATAGCTCTAGGATACGTCCTATATAAGGTACTAACGTATATTTGCTTTTTCTTATCATTAGCCTTAACTATAGTTCTATTCATTTGACCTCGTTTCTATTACTCCTATATATAGAGCCGATCGTCGATTCTAATAGCCTATATAATATATTCGTCTAGGGTTTTAGGCTAGTTATACTTATATAGCTCGTCTTTAACCTTTTCCTTTAAGCTATTATAGAATAGTTATATTAATACCTTATTATTAAGCTAAGACTTAAGTATATCCTATCTAAACTATATAGTATAGGAGGCTACTAACTTGGTCTATCGGAGATTAACAAGCCTTTCTTATATATAAATCTTCTCGTCTTTATCATTAAAAACCTTCCGAAGTCCTTCTTCAAAACGATTATAGGATTAGAAGACTACCTACGTAAACACGTCTTAGTCGTCCTCGTCTTCCTTAGTAAGATAGTCGTTCTATATAGGTTCGAACCATCTAAGTGCCTTGCCCTCTAGTCCCGTGGCTATATAGAGGACTTTGGCTTTGTCATCTAGAAACTTGTTATCATTAAGCCGGAAGTAGGATCAGAGGTTAGTTAAAAACCCTACAAGGTCCTCCTTAGTTCCTCCGTACTTGCTAGGTAGTTCGATCTTGATATAGCTTGCTTTAGCAGTCTTAAGCGCCTTGATTTTGGCGTAGGCCTCGTTAACCAGTTTCTACGAGTGCTTTTCGCCGTTCTCGAGTTCCTTAATTCGAGCTTAAGTAGCCTTGTCTCTCTGGTCTAACTCCTAGATCCGCTACTAGAGTTAATCAAGCTAGGCAAGCAGCTGTTCGGCCGTGACGCTAGTAGCTATATCGATATCGAGGTCGAAATCACCTCCGTTCTGAACTATGATAGAACAAAGGGAGTGATAGCAATGTGTGACGAACCTAACTTAGACTTCTTCTGAAAGGGTTTAGACGAAGGTGGGTTAAGCGGAACAAACGTATAGGTCGTCTGAGGGATTTGGTGAAGCTAAAGGGTTTATAATAATGTTATAGTTATCTCTTATAGTAGTTAGTGGTGCTTGGTATAAGTGCTGTAATTGTAGGTTGCTATTACTAGTAAACTCTAGAGTCTACTAGAACGAGTGACTATCTATATATATATATAACCTTCCTAGATTACCTTAATTAGTCCTTGGTTAGTGATCCTGGTGAGCTGCTTATTGCGATTAGTGACTTTATACTGATCTTGGTAATTGTAAGCCAGTGTACGGTGGGGCTTGTAGTGCTCCCTACGTTATAATTAGTCCTTCCCGTCCTTTTAGCTTGATTGGCCTATCCGTGCCGGTGGCCTAGGCGGTATCTGCATATATATTTCCGTGATAATAGAGGTCAAGGGGTAGTACCTAGGCTTCTATCTTAAGGCACCAGATAGGGGTAGCCTTATAGGCCCCGGTAACTACTCGAAGGGCCCTATATTAGGCCTTCGATAGTTCCCTAGCAGGGCCTTCCGGCTTGCCCCCTAGCTTAGTAGGCTTATAGAAGTTCGAGGCCTTATAAGCTAGGGCGCAATAGATATACTTAGTATAGACCTCGCGGGCCTATAGTAGGCTAGGGCCCTAGGTCTTTATAGTAAGCCTAGTTAGGGTAAACTCCTAGGTTTCTAGCTTTTTAGCTACCTTTATATAATAGGGGCCCTACTATAGCCTCTAGTCTAGCCAGACCCCTAGGAATCTAGCTAACTTCGAAGGGGCTATAGTAATAGTACCTCCTCTAGGCCGTAGGAGCTCTAGCGGTCGTGACTACTACTTCTAGCCCCTGTTAAAGTAGATAAGTTTGTACTTTTCCGGGGCAAAGGTTATACCCCGGGTCTTTACCTACTATAGGTAGGCCTTCTAAGCCCTCTATAGCTAACCGTTATAAACCTCTTTAGCCCTCCTAAAGGCTAGAAGGTTAGTATTATTGGTAAAGCCTACCAAACTAACCGCGGGGCTAGCCTAGTAAATGGCCTGGTAGAGGGAAGCTATATAGAGGATAAGTAGTATAGGGGAGAGGGGTAACCCCTAGGGGACCCTAGCCCTAACTACTATATCCTCCGTTTCCTAGCTATCAAAGTAAAGGATAGCTACCCTATCCTATAGCCACTCCCTAACCTAGACCACTAACCACTTTGGGAAGCCCTAGCTCCGTAAAGTAGTTAGTAGCTAGGTATAGTTAATAGTGTTAAAAGCCCCTAAGATATCGAGCTATAGGAGGGAGGTAGCCGCCTTATACCTCTAAGCCTCCTAAACCTAGGCTATAACAAGCTAAATAGCTAGTTTGGTAGACCTATATTCCTAGTTACCTATCTGTTCGGCTAGGAGAAGCCTATAGGCCTCTATAACGGCCGTTACCTTCTAGGTAACTATAGCCTCTAGTACCTTGCCTACTATTAGTAGGAACGCTATAGGCCTATAGCTACCTAGGGTAAAGTAGGCCTATAGGGGTTTACTAGGCTTATAGAGGACTACTATCTTAGCCCTTTTAAACCGGGCTAGGAAATAGCCGAGCTATAAGCTCTCCGAGGCTAATATAGCTAGTATCCGGTAGAGCGGCTACCTATAGGCCTTTAGTAGGCCTATAGGAAGGAGGTCCTCCCCTAGGGCCTTCTACGGGGCTGCTCTAGCTAGTACTACCCTAACATTACCTACTATAACCTCCTAGCTCATTTCAAACTTCGGCTCCTAGTAGTTATTTAGATCCGGGTCGTTAATATCTAATAGGTCCGCTTCTAGGTTCGGAAAGAACTTATCGGCTAGGGCCCTAGCCTTCTATTAGTAAGTTATAAGCCCTCCTTCGAAGGCTAGGAGCTTTAGAGGGTCGACCGGTAGGTAGCTTTATAGCCTTACCTACCGCTCTAGTCTCTATAATAGGTCTAGCTAGTTGGTTACCTCCTATAGCGTGGCCCTCTAGCTCTTGGTCTTCGTGGCCGTAATAGTCTTAGCCTAGTCCTATAGGGCCTACCGGAGTGCCTCCTACGTATAGGGGTTTGGGGTACCCCTATAGGCCCTCTCTACCTCCTTAGCCCTCTTCCGGGCCTCCTGAACCTCCTTTATCTACTATCGAGCTCGTTTACCACCTATGCTAGCCTTCTTTACCAGAGCCGAGACCGTAGCTATCTCCTCGAGGGCCTCTATAAGCCTATCAAAGGCCTATAGGAGTTCCTCTAGGCCCTAGAAGATAGGCCCGGCTAGGGCTAATACCTACTTACCAAGCCGGAGTAGGAGGTAGGCTGCCTCGGCCTGCGTGGCCTCCTCGTCTATGCTCTTCTAGTCCCACCCTTTGCCAGCCGGTACGGGCCCGTTAGTCCCCTAGAGGGAGACGTTTAAGGCCTATAGGTAGTAGTCGGACTTCCTACGTTCTGTGATATCCCTATAGGTTGCTTCTAGCCCGGCCAAGGCCTAGAATAGGTCTATTGTAGAAGGCTAGCCGCGTTAGTCCCCTTAGGGGGCCCTAGTAACCTAGCTATATAGCGTACGTAGGTCAAGGTCCTACTAGTCTATAAGGTTAAGGAGGTCCCTAGCCCCTAGGCTAAGCCTGTCAAATAGGTCCTAGACTAGGTAGTAGAGGTTAAAGTTACCTATAAGAACTAGGGGGTAGGTTGGCCGAGGTAGGGCTAATAGGTCCTATAAGAGGGCCCGTTCGCCCTTGCTATTATAGACTGACTAGAGTTCGAACCCCTTCTCCCCTCGGGTTAGAAAGGTTACCCTATACCGGTTCTCTTCTACTAAGTAGTCCTACTAGCTAACCGGGAACCGTTTAGCCACTAGAATAGCTGCCTTGCCCTTCGGCTTATAGACTAGGTAGTATTTCGAAGCCCGGGGGTAGTATATTAACCCTATAAACTGGTTGATCTACGGTTCCTAGATAGCTAGTAGGTCGTATTTAGCCTCCTCTAGTAGGACCTTAAGGGCCTATTTGTTACCTTAGGTATTCCACTAGAGGATCTTAATTTGTATTTGAGGTAGCTAGAGCGGAGGGCGGGGGCACGGTATTAGTAGGCTTAATAGCTATTGCCCCCTAGGAGGAGGCTCTAGGCTATAGTAAGGAGATATAGGTCTATTAGGCATTAGACAAGGCATTTCTAGCTGCCTACTAGGCTAGAGTAGGCCTTCTATAGGGGCGTTTAGCCCCGGTTTAGTAGTGGTTATCATCTTCTAGTTAGCTACTAAACTCGAAGGTTACCTTCTAGTACGGTTGCTCTAATGGTTAGAAGGTCTAGGGTCTATATTAGTAGGCCTCCCTAGCCCTCTCCTAGGCCTTAACTTTCTTTAGGCAGCCCCTATACCAGGCTATATAAGGGCCACCATAGGCTATATACCTATAAGGGAGTTAGTTAGAGTAGGTAGGGCACTAGGCCTCCCTAGTCTTCCCTCCCTCCCTATAGGCCTTTATACTATAACAGCTATAATAGGCCGGCCGCTAATAGTACCGTTAGGTATAGCCAAAGCTCTAGTACCTATAGCACTGCCTTAGCTTAAGAGCGTCCTAGTAGGGTTCGTAGTCTAGTACCTAGGCATCCTAGACTACGCCCTTATTATAGGCCTTCTAGGCCTCTTCGAGGTCCTATAAGCCTAGGAACACCATGGCCTACTTTCTTTACGGGCTCTTTGGTAGCTGGAATTTGACTGTTTCGATCGAGCATAGGTCTACGGCCCCCTTGAAGTCTTGTTCATTAACCCCCTATAGCTCTTCCTTCCGAATTCCTTTGGCTAGGACCATATAGGCCCTGCTAACCTCCCTAGCCTCCTCTCCAAAGGCTATAGCTACCTATCGCTTATTAGCCGAATACTAATCCTTAGTAGCCTTATCCTTAAAGATTACTATTATATCCCTACTTAAGAGCTTCCTAGCCGCAATAGCTCCCTAGCGGTTAGAAGCTCCGTTAACCGCTTAGACTATCTCGGCTAGGGTCCGGGCTTTAAGGTCCTTCTATAGGCTTACGTTCCGTATTGTAACCTCTCGTAAGGCCCATAATGGCACTGCCTTAGCCGACGGTAGGCCTCCTTAGGGGCCTATCGCCCCCTATTACGGCCCTACGGCCACCTGCGCCGAGGTAGGGCGGGGGGTAGCCTTAAGGGCTTCTTTGAGTCCCTTTCTAACTTCCTCGGCTATAATTTCCTATACGTTTAGAACCGGGCCTATAATGGTAGTCGTAAGGCCTAGTAAGAGCCTATCGGCGAGGTCCTATGCCTTGCCCTATTTAGGGCTTAGTATAAGGTCGACTAGTTATGTAATAAGACCCCTTAGCTCCTTGATATCCGGGGTAGGGCAGGCCTGTAGTAGGCCTCCCTTTAACTGGCTCGAAGCTATAGGCCTCCCCACTTAGTGGCTTGGCGTTAGGCCTTAAGTCGACGTCACGTATAGGGGCGCTAGGTAGTTGTGACGAACCCAGCTCAGACTTCTTCTGAAAGGGTTCAGACGAAGGTGGATTGAGCGGGACAGGCAGGCAGGCCGTCTGAGGGATTCGGTGAAG
>NW_027192605.1:6197-12959 GCF_042370625.1 Thermothelomyces heterothallicus | reverse complement strand
ATTGGTCCGTCAAGTGATTGGCTGTCGGAATGTCCCGCGTCCTGGCTGCAGCCTGCCGGGCCGTCTATATGCTTATCCGTGACACGATGCCCCTCCTTTAAGGCTTTCGACCCGAAAGCCCTCTTAGGCCGTTTCAAATAGCGCTAACAACCCTTCGCTTGTGAGTACTGCATTCTTCCTGTTTCTGCGTTGTAGTCGCCATGTTGACAAAATGCCGATAGAGAAACGGAAGTCGCATTCTGCACGTTACCGTGCTTCCCTTGCTCAGAACATTGCTGAGAACGGTTTTGTCGTTATGCCCTGTTCTTGGTGCGCGTCGCAAGGCCTCGTCTGCAAAATGATCGCGCGCACGAAGCGTTGCGAAGCCTACATTCGTCGAGGTCGTTCTTGCGATGGCTCTGGTATACCGCTTTCTTCCTGTAAGCACGTCTTTTTTTTTTTTTTTTTTTTTTTTTTTTGAATGTGATTCCTGATATTCGTTCTAGTAGATCGCATTCTCCAGGAGCAGCGTCGTATCAAGGATGCTAAACGTCGTGCCGAACTTGAGCTGGATGAATCTTAACGCCGTCTGGAAGAAGCCTAGCGCGAGTTGTCCGAGAAGCTTGCGCGGCTCCGGCGTCTTCGTTAGCAGAAGGAGTTTTTGGTGGAGAAAGGTACCGATATGGTGGCGCGTAGTCTGTCGACCTTGGACGAGTTGGAGGAGGTTAAGCGGCAAGAGCGGTAAGAGGCGCCTGCTATGCCCTCGTCATAGATTAATGATACCGTCGATGCTGTCGACTAGGGCGCCGTCTTTGGTTCTATCCTAGGTTTTCCTTTGGTCGATCCGGGTTCTGCCGGTAGAACTGTTCCAGTTTCTCAGGGCAGTTTAAATTCTTGACTGGTTCCTATGAGTTGTCTTCTGGTCCGAAATCGAGCCACTTGACCAGATACTGTAGTTCTCTGTTGATGATACGTGAGTCTAGAATTTCTTTGACGTCCTATTCTTCCTCTTCGTCCTCTACTTCGATGTGTATGGCAACCTTGGCGTTTTTCGGTGCTGGTTCGAGAAGTGAAATATGAAAAACATCCGTCCGTAGTCGTATAGATGACGGTAACGATAGTCGGTAGTTAGATGTCGAAATTCGTTCTTTGATAACGAAGGGTCTGACCTTCTTGAAGTCTAGCTTCGTGTTTGGTCGTTTGGTTCGCAGGTTTCGTGCGATCAGATAGACTTTGTCTCCCCTCTCTAGGCGAGGTCCCTCGAGCCTATGTTTGTCATAGTAGTTCTTCATTCTAGTTCTGACAAACTCGAGTTCCTTTTTAAGTTTCTCGTGCAGTGCGTACATCTGCTCTGCTTTGACTGCTGCTCTCGGCACTGTGACCTCTGGTCCTTGCCTAAGGTTTGCTTTATATCCATAGTTCACGAAGAACGGTGTGACTTTAGTCGTTTCCGTTGGCGTTGTATTGTAAGCGAGTTGTACTGTTGGCAATAGCATGACCTAGTCGTCTTGCTGGTAGTTGACGTAAGAGCGGAGGTACTGCTTAATAACTTGGTTTAGTCGCTCCGTTTGTCCGTCGGTCTGTGGGTGATATGCCGTTGATAGCTTGCTGTTAACGCCTAATCGTTGCATTAATGCTTGCCAGAACTTCGATACGAACTTGGTGTCCCTGTCGGTGATCCATTCCTGTGGCCAAGCGTGTACTAATGCGACTTGCCGATAAATCACGTCTGCCAGCTATTCAGCTGTCTAGGACTCCTTATAGGGAAAGAAGTATACCTATTTAGTCAGGCGATCTACCACAGTGAGAATACTGTCGTAGATGACTCCTATGGCCGTATCCTTGGATTCTGGCAGTTTCGTAATAAAGTCTATCGTAACTGAACTCCATGGTTTGTCAGCTGTTAGTAGTGGCTAAAGTAGCCCGTACGGCTTGTATTGTGCCGTCTTGCTTCGATTGCAGATGTCATAGCTCCGTACGACTTCCTTGATTCGTGCCGTCAATTGTAGAAAGTCGTAGTATTTCCTGACTTGTGCGACAGTCTTCGTGACTCCTTTGTGTCCTCCGAGTTTCGATTCGTGGAGTTCTCGAATCATTTGTAGCTGTTGGTCTTTGTCGTGGATATACGCTTTGCCTCGGTACCAGAGTTTCCCATCTTTTTCTTCCACTTCACTAGGTACCACTGGTCCAGGTGCTGCTTGATATTGTGCCTCGTTGGTCCTTTCTTCTCGAAAGATTGCGTAACATTCTCGGAACGAGTCGAGTGGATCATCTTCCACGGGTGTCTGCGTTTCGTGATGTAGCGTTCCGTCTATTCGTTCCTTGAACAACGGTGGCGTTGTTTCCGTTCGTCCTTCCGTGTGATCCGTTCGTCGGCTTAAAGCGTCCGCTCGTACGTTTTCTTTGCCTTTCTTGTAGCGGATCTCGAAGTTGAATTCTACGAGGAATTCTGCCTATCGTATTTGTCGTCCGTTGAGCTCCTTTGTCGTCGTGAAGTACCGCAGATTCTTGTGATCCGTGTACACTTGTACTGGTTCGATCGTGCCGCTGAGATATGGTCGCCATTCCTTAAAAGCTTCGACAATCGCAAGTAGTTCCTTGTCGTGGATTGGATAGTTGAGACGTGGTCCGTCGAGCTTCTTTGAAAAGAAGGCTATAGGATGTAGCTTCCCTTGCTCGTCTCGTTGTCCCAACTATCCTCCGATGGCGTAGTCTGAAGCGTCCATTTCCACCTCGAATAGCTTCTTGGGGTCTGGTAGTACTAGCACTGGATCCTCGGTGATGGCGTCGCGAATCTGCGTAAATGCTTGCTCGTGTCGCTCTTCCCATTGGAACTTAGCGTTCTTCTTGGTAAGCTCGTGCAATGGTCGTGCGATTGCTCTAAAATTCCTGATGAACATCCGGTAGAAGTTTGCAAACCCGATGAAACTTCGTACTTCTGTGACTGACGTCGGTCATGGCCATTCTTTGATGGCTTTAACCTTCGAGGGTTCTATCCGAATTTGTCCTGGGGATATCTCGTATCCCAAAAACACCGTCTTCCTGACGTGGAATTCGCTCTTTTCCTTGTTGACTGATAGCTTGTACGCGTGTAATGCGTCTAGCACTGCTCTCACGTGCTTCCGGTGTTCGTCTATCGTCTTGGAGAAGATAAGTATATCGTCGAGATAACATACCGCAAATTTGTCGAGAAAGGGTCGGATAGCTTGATCAATTAGGGCTTGGAACGTTGCCGGCGCGTTTGTGAGTCCGAATGGCATGACGAGGTACTTGTAGTGGCTATAGGGTATCCTAAAGGCCGTTTTCCACTCGTCGCCTTCTTTGATCTGTATGTGGTTGTAGGCCGATGGCAAGTCAAGACGTGTGAAATATTGGGCTCCTGCTAACTGATCTCGGAGCCGTGAGATCAGCGGTAACGGGTATCGGTTTTTCACGGTCTGTTTGTTAAGTTGCCGATAGTCGACGTATAACCGTAGCTTTCCGTCTTTCTTGGGCACAAACAGGATTAGGTAGCCTACTAGCGATGTCGACAGGCGGATATGTCCTCTTCGAAGGTTCTCCTCCAGATATCGCTTGAGTTCTTCGTTCTGCGTCTGGCTTGTGTGGTAGATCTTGAAGAACTTCAGTCGTGCTCCTTCCTTGAGCTTGATCTCGTAATCCTATAGGCCGTGTTCTGGTAATCCTTCCAGATGCTTCGGTTCGAATGCTGGGTGTCCTTCGTATTCCTTCGGTACTTCCCTAGTCTTGTCTCGTTTCTCGGTTTTCTGATAGTATGCGAATTTGGTCCCGTCTATAGCGATGCTGGTGATTTCTCCTGTCTCAACCTATTGCTCTAATTGCAGTGCTCCGCATTCGTCAACGGAGAGAACAGCTATCGGCGGTTCAGCTCGTTCCTCCTGTCGTAACGTCGGTGTCGTTATTCCGCTTCTTCTAGAGTCCGTAGTAGTCTGTCTGCCACTGCCCGTCTCTTGTGGTGGATCCGTAGGACATGCCTTCCCTTGAGCATCGTCTATTCGTGATCCTTGTACGCTCCCTATCTTGCTAGTTAAATACGACTCTATTCGGGGTCGCAGGTAGCCACCATTCTTCTAGCTAATGTCCGGGTCGTAGTCTTCATGCCATGGTAGTCCTAGTATTATGTCCTTGTCGTCGCCCATGTCTATAATGCTAAATACGACTGCTGTGGTCTTTCCTGCCATAGTGATGTCGATCGGTTCGGTCTCCCTGCGTACCTATTGTGTCGGAAATGGCCCTTTGACTATGCTATGCTTCCGCTTCATTCTCCAGGGTATCCGCAGCTGATTTACAAGCGTCGGTGAAATCAGGTTTATCTCTGCTCCACTATCTACTAGTGCGAGCATTTCGTGCTGCTTCCATTGTGCCGTTATCTATAGTCGCTTGTCTTGCCGTCGTCGTCCAAAGATTGTAGCGATTTCCTATGTTTCTACCGGGAGGTCTCGATATAGTGGTCTCTTGTGCCAGTTCCTCCTGTACTGCGCTACCACTTGCCGCTATGTGGGCGTTAATGGTTTTCGGGCCCCTCGAAGGGCCCTGACCCGTTTCCTAGGTCAGTGCTAACCTCTCCGATTGTTCGGCTAATAGCGGCTTCGTCGATCGTGCTCATTTCCGTAAGCCATTGAGTGCTTGTAGCTTCCTACCATTAGGTCTGTTCTGCTTTTCGTCGTGTAGTCCATAGCTTCATCTGAAGCTCCCGAATTCGCGATTTCTTTTCGTCCGCGTGATAGAGACAATCGTTGCTCCAACATGAGTCCTATGTGTCTCGTCCTGTTCCGTAGTGCCTAGGCCAGGCTCGTCTTGGAACTACCGTGATGCCTTCTAGACTCCGGGTTTCGATCTTCTAGAGTAATTCGGCCGCTCTGTTTCCCGCGTCGTAGACCTATTCCATAGGGCGTAAACTTCCGTCCCCGTTTTCCTGTCGGGTCGGCCAGTGATTGTTTTCGAATTTGTCGCGGAAGTGGTATCGGCATTCGTGTGCCACACACTGGAACCAGGGCACTTGTGCGTGTGCCTCATGTCGAGGGTGCAGTCGCGTGGCGTCGCCTAGAAGATATTGGAATTCTTTTCCGAATCCTTCCTACTATATATGGACCATAGGTGCCCTAATGCTGAGGTAGGAATATTTCTTCTAGTAGCTTTCCTACGTACGTTCGTCTTTTCCGCGGTTTGCGCGTATGAACTAGTACTCCGGGTTCCGTACGTTGTGGCTGAGTTGCTGATCGTCAAAGTGCGCGGTGTAACTGTCGGGTCCATCGTACGTCACAGGCTGTTCCCCTTTGATAGTTTCCACGATGCGTTGGAGTTCCCTCATTTCGTCCCTTATCTCGTCGCTCTGCTAGGCGAGTCGAGTCAGGCGTCTATCTCGTTCGCGCAACTCCGTATTGAGCCGGAAAACTTCGTTGCGGTACCATTCGATCCGTTCCTGAAGGAACAAGATGTTCGGTCTGGGTCGGTCGACTCCTTAGGTGTCGGTTGTCTACGATCCATCCCGTCTCTACGTGACCGTAAAACCCTACTGCCTCAAGGCTGGGAGAATCGAAATCGGTGGCGCATACTCCCCTGCCGTATCCTATTCGGCAATGCCTGTCTCGGGGTCTATAGTGACTAGTTCGGAGTACGGCGTCTGTTCGTTTCCGCCGTTGTTGTCGTGTTCAAGACTGTCCGTGTCGCTGTCCCTGTCTTTATAGCTCGTGGCTGCTACTTCGACGACGTCCTTGGTTTCGTCGATGACCATAGTTTCCTTCCCCAGGACTGGTTTCCAGTCTTTCTTCGGGCTTTGACATTCTTGCTTATAGTGTCCTTTCTTTCCGTAGTTGTAGCAGGTGGCATTGGACTTGTCTTTGGCCGTCTTCTTCTTGTCCTGCTTCTGTGCTACGTCTATATCTATAGCTCCGGGATGCGTCCCGTACGAGGTGCTAACGTACGCTCGCTTTTTCTTGTCATTGGCCTTAACCGTGGTTCCGTTCATTCAACCTCGTTTCTGCTATTCCCATGCATAGAGCCGATCGTCGATTCTGATGGCCTGTATAATGTATTCGTCTAGCGTTTCAGGCCGGTCGTACTTGTATAGCTTGTCTTTGACCTTTTCCTTCAAGCCGTTGTAAAACAGTTGCATCAACGCCTCGTCGTTAAGCTGAGACTTGAGCATGTCCTGTCTGAACTGTGCGGCGTAGGAGGCTGCTGACTTGGTCTGTCGGAGATTGTCGAGCCTTTCTTGCGCGTGAATCTTCTGGTCTTTGTCGCCAAAGACCTTCCGAAGCTCTTCTTCGAAACGGTCGTAGGATCGGAAGACTGCCTGTGTGAAGGCGTCTCGGTCGTCCTCGTCTTCCTTAGTGAGGTAGTCGTTCTATATAGGTTCGAACCATCTGAGTGCCTTGCCCTCTAGTCTCGTGGCTATATAGAGGACTTTGGCTTTGTCGTCCGGAAACTTGTCGTCATTGAGCCGGAAGTAGGATCGGAGGTTTGTCAAAAACCCTGCGAGATCCTCCTTGGTTCCTCCGTATTTGCCAGGTGGTTCGATCTTGATGCTGCTTTCTTTGGCAGTCTCGAGCGCCTTGATTTTGGCGTAGGCCTCGTTGACCAGTTTCTGCGAGTGCTTTTCGCCGTTCTCGAGTTCCTTGATTCGAGCTTGAGCAGCCTTGTCTCTCTGGTCTAACTCCTGGATTCGCTGCTGGAGTTGACCAAGCTAGGCGAGCAGCTGTTCGGCCGTAACGTTGGTAGCTATATCGATGTCGAGGTCGAAGTCACCTCCGTTCTGAACCATGA
>NW_027192605.1:0-5892 GCF_042370625.1 Thermothelomyces heterothallicus | reverse complement strand
GACCTTAGTCTTGGCAGTGATAATCTTCTGATTGGTCCGTCAAGTGATTGGCTGTCGGAATGTCCCGCGTCCTGGCTGCAGCCTGCCGGGCCGTCCATGTGCTTATCCGTGACAGTAGTCTGTACGGTAAAAATTTTTGACGGTCGTATGAGGTGTGGTCGGGTTACGGTCGGGTTCGGCTTCTATGCTCGCGATGCCCGTCGCACAGCCGTAACGGCTCGCGCGTGGTTGAGAGTGGTACCGTTAGATAGCGTTTCTCTCGAGCTTTCTAGCGATGGTGGTTTCGTGTGTTTTGGTAGGGTATTCGCAAAGATGTAGGAGGAGCTCCTTTGGAGGCTGCTCTAATAGTTAAAAAGGTAATCTTTATAATTAAGCTTCCCAAGTACCCTAAAACCTTAGAAGTAGGTATCTGCTATATTGTCTCTGCCCTAACCTGTAAACTTGATGACCTAAAGTCTATCTATAACTAGGTAAGCGATTCTAAACCGGTTTCGAACCGTTCCCTAACCCCTTCTTTATAGGTTTAATATTATAAGAAGCGAACTATAGCCCTAAAGAAGACTACCTTAGCCTATCTTAATAATATAGTCTGTCTATAGTCTATATACTAATATACTAGGGTTAGGGTTTATAAGTATCTAGATAAAGATATTTATAACCTTTCCTATATAAATATTACTTTAGAGATCTAGGACTAGATTACTAAAGTCTATTTAGAAAGGAAAAGCTAGGGCCTTAAAGAAGAGGTAACTATATAAGTACTTCTAAACCCTTTTAGAATTGTTTCCTAACTAATTGGCTATTAGTTAGGTATAGGCTATAATATAGTCCTTTAAGAAGTAATAGATATATTAAAACCCCTTAGTATTATATCATTAGGAGGTATATTAGAACCTAAATAGGGTATATTAGCTTAACCCTTTAAGAAATATTTCCTAACTAGTTATAGACTATTTCTAGTATACCCTAGTTTATCATCCGTTATAACCATTACTAGTTAGCTCTAAGTTAGTAATATTATTAGTATATCATTTTATTAAAGTTTATACTATACTACTTTACTATCCTTTTAATTTTATATAATAGTAGAGTAGATACCTACTTTAAGAGTTACTTTACTATAGATTCGACTATATAAAAACAAGTAATCTATAGTAAGTTTAGATATAATTCTTAAATATTTATAAACCGCTTTAGAACTAATTCCTACCTAGACTATAATTACCTATAAGGCCTAGGGAAGATAGTAATAATGCCCTATACTATTAGATAGAACCTCTATATTCTATTTAACCTTAAATAGATCTTATACCTTCTCCTAACCTTATATAGTATCTACAATTACCTACTACCTCTACTATATAAGACCCCTAAAGCTATAATTAATGGTATCCTTAGTCTATTATAGAAGATTAACGACCTAGATATTATAGTCGGTTAATAATAGGTTTAGAACCGTTTTAAAACTATTTACTAATCGCTTCTAAACTAAGTTAGTTTACTATATAACCTAATAATTAAGGAATTCTACAAGTTATATTATAAGAAGACTCCTATAGAAGTCTATATAAGCCTTGTTAACTAGGATAGGATTAGTCTTATCATCTAGAAACATTAATTAATCTACTACCTATTAGGCTCCTCTTGGCTTACTATAGTATATAAATAGTAGGTCAAGTATAAAGACTAGCCTAATAAGGTAAGTAGTTTATAACCAGTTTATAACTAGTTTATAACTAGTTTATAATCGATTTACCAATATATCTCTATCACTTAGTATATCTAGCACTTCTTCGATAATAGTTATAACTTTATAATTATCTGTTTCTTTTAATAATAGGTCAAACTATTTAAAAAGGGAGTATTTAAGTCATTTGAACTCGATATAAACTATAAGCACCTCAGCCAGTTTAAAGACCATAAGGTAATTTAGGGCACTTATTCGCGGCAAGTCAAGCGTAGTAAGATTTTCCTTTGACTAGTTCCTAATCGCTTCTAAACTAATTCGGAAATAGTTATCCCTCTTGTTCGAATCCTTACTAATTCCAACAGCCTAGAGATATATACCTATACCTTTAAGGTAGTCTTTAGGCTTTTCGAGCTCTAATATCAGTTTTCTATTCGATGGAGGCATCTCTATAGCTCTAGTCTAATTGGTATTACCATTGACCAAGACTATAAGGCACTTCTTGGTATATAGTTCTTAAACGCTTTAAAACTGCTTCCTAACTACTCCTAAAAGGATTTACTAGGTATTTGTACGAAATTGACCTAGAATATAAGCCTTAGATATAGCATATAATACGAACGGTTCGGCTATACCATATTTACTTCTAGCATAGGGTTGCTACAATTATAGGTAGCGAAACTAGTGACCAAGGGCCTGATTCAGACTTTGTAAGGCTTATATAGCTCCTCGAATGTATAAATACCTACGATTACTAGGAGCTCTACTAGGCTTTTCTCTATAAGATTTCCTAACCTATCTTAAAGCGATTTAGAATCGTTTCCTAACTAGTTATAAGTATATCCCTAAAAGTCAATCTAAGATTAGGTAAGATATAAACAGGCTCTAGCTATTATAGTAAGGCTTTATAGAGGGTGTACCGATATACCACTTTCTAACTAGGATACGATACAAAGCCATATAAACTATATTAAGGTCTTATACTAAGAGGCCTATTCTTAGAGTAGTCGTTACGTTAACCTCCTTTCTTATATTCGAAGGTAAGAACTACTTATAAACCCCTTTAAAGTTATTTCTAAACTATATATTAACTAGTTTTATAGTAACGAAAAGCTCGACTATAATAAGCTTACCGATTCGAAGATTATCTTATAATATAGCTTACCTATAAGCTATACTACTTGAAATATTATAGCACGGTTTAAGCAGTCCTTTATACGAGATAGTAAGTATTTCTAGACTAGTTCTAAAACGTTTCCTAACCGTTCTAGAAATACGTTATAAACGCCGAGCCGAAGAACGTCAAGCTATAACAGGGTTAAACCTCTAACCATCAACTAGCCTCCTTGAGGCTAATAGGCCCTTACCTTTACTATCCCAAGGATTAAGTATATCTACTAGCGAGGTAGAGGAACTCTCTAACTACTCGTCTTTAGGGGTTTCAATACGCTTACGGAGGTATATTACTTCTTAACTATTTCTAAATCGTTCCCTAAACGCTTACAAATTATTTAGGAAATGACGTACCCAAGCTCGAGGCAATAATCAAAGACTTAGACGAACATCTACAATAAACCTAGTAAATCAAATAGCTATATAAGATATAACTAGGTCTTTAATAATACTATTTCTTTCTAATCTACCTAACCTTGATACGTTATAGGCAATTGAACGTATTTAACAGGGTGAGATTAAATGGTTAAGGTTAGAGCTAGAGCTACAAGGATAATAGAGAAAGGAAAAAGATATATAATTAGGGATATTTTAGTAATATATATAGAACGGCTTCCGAATCGATTCTAAACTAATCCCTAATATTATATACTTTAATGTTAAAAAAGTTAGGTTTTTAAGAAACGAAGTTAGGAAAACCGCTAAAACCCCTTGGATAGAACCCTTTCGGGAGCGATTACGAACCGGTCCCTAACGCCTCCGGAAGGGGTTCCTAAGGCCTCTAGGATGCTTTCTAGAACGTTCCAGAAGGCGTTCGGAAGCCGTTAAGAAAGAGTTCTATCTAAGGGGTTTTGGCGGTTTTCCTAACTTTGTTTCTTAAAAACCTAACTTTTTTAATATTAAAGTACGTAATATTAGGGATTAGTTTAGAATCGATTCGGAACTAGTTACCCTTAGTTAATTATTAGACCATTTTAAGGACCGACGTTAGTTATTAGGTTTACCTTAACCCTTGCTTAAACCTTAACCCTAACCCTCTAATTATATACTTATCTTTAATTGTAAGCCTAAAGGCTATTTTGATTTAAATTCTTAATTTTAAATAATATATAAGATTATTATACTAATTTAAATCCTTTATTATAGCTATATTAGTTGATTAATATTAATTTATAAGAATAATAATATTATTGTTATAATTCCTTTATTATTATATTAAAGTATATTAGACCTTCTATAGTTAAATATAAGGAAAACTATATTATATAGCCTAGATAAAAACCTCTATCCTTTAGAATAATATAAACTGTTTTTACTTATTATATTTAATTTCTTATATTTACTTTACTATATATCTTTTATTAGATTTATCTTATTATACTTACTTTAGTATATTTATCTTACCATATATATCTTACTATATTTGTCTTACTTAGCTTACCTTATTATATCTATCTTATTTTACCTACTTTATTATATTTATAACATTATATTTATCTTATTATACTTACTTTATTATATATATTATTTTATTTACTTTATTATACCTATATTATTATATCTAGTTTCTATATAATATATTATATATATTTAATACTCTTTAAATTTATAATAATAATAATAATATATCCTTTAAATTTCCTATATCTATTTTATATAATATTTATTTCTTTTTACTTTATTTATTTATAATATTATTATATTTAACTTACATAGTTATTAACTATATAATTATTCTTACTATATAATATATAATAATGAGAAATATAATTTTTCTTATTATATAATATATAATAATAAAAAATAAAACTCAAGTCAAAATTAAACCTTATTAAGAAATCAAGATTTATTAAGTATTTAAATAGTTTATAAATGGTTTAAAACCATTTATAAAACTATCTTAAAATACTTACTTATCGCCCTCCATTTCCTCTCCATTACCCTTACTATCCTCTATCTCCTTACCCTTATCCTAGCCCTCTTGACCCTAGCTATCCTCTTTAATACCTACCTCTAAGGCCTCCTCCTCTACCTCTTCCTCTACCTCCTTAACCTAATATACTCTAAAGTGCTCCTAAACATTATAGGCCTTACCCTAATCAGGCCGAAACTTAGGAGGGCCTAATTAATTTAGAATTAGCCTAGAATTAGTTATAAACTAATCCTTATTACTTATACTTAGCACGCTTTATATTACAGGCCCGGGCTGCACCCAGGCTAATCGATAACAGGCTATACTCGGTTTCGGACCAGACCTACATACGTTCGTAGGGCGTTCATAGGGCACACGCCCAGGACCCGGTTAGGCTCTAACCTAACACCTAACTAGGCCCTAACCGGAGTATATATACATTCCCTATATTAGGAAATAGAACCCCCTTTCGGCACCTATACTTACTTTCTCCTCTTTCTTTCCTTAAGGTAGTTAAATAGAACATTATACACTTATCTATAGTTACTATAAGGCTAGTATATTACACTTTATACGCTTATAGCCGTTATACTTAGCCTTAGACCTACTAAATCTAAAGACCCTTCGTATTTTAATATACTTAGGCTATAATAAAAATTAATGCTAAACTAATTACTAAACAATTATCAAATGTTTCTAAACTTATATAAGAGGGGTTACAACCCTTATACTTAGTAATAGGCAGGGCAGGGCGACGGTCCTAGCAGGGGGCAGCCTCGGCAGGGGCAAGGCGCTTAAAGGGTGTCACGGAAATATGCATGCAGATGCCGCCTGGGCCACCGACACAAACGGGCCAATCAAGCCGAAGAATGATGGACCAATCAGGACAGGATCACACTTGGCAAGAAACGATCCCATCAGAGGATCACTGGCTCACGACGTGAGCCAGGTGAGCCAGTACGGAGGATCACCACGACCGCTAGTGATCCCAGGATTATATATACATGTAGATAGTCACTCGTTATGGTGGACTCTGGGAGTTCACCAGTGATAGCAATCATAACCACAGTACTCATACCAAGCATCGCTGACTACTGTGCGAGACAACTCTAGTGTTGTT